>NC_056748.1:388242599-388297599 GCF_019279795.1 Protopterus annectens | reverse complement strand
GCTCTTCATCCGTTTAGTCCACATACATACCAGCCTTCTTCTGATCCTCCTCTGATACTGGTGGTGACATAGATGTGACCCACAACTGTTGGTGCATCCCATCAGGGACGGACCTGTTGTTGTGTCAAGAGTAGACCTAGCTGGTCTACAGTGTTTCTCCCACTGGTAGCATCCTGCCAGGGTATTATGTAGCAGTGGTTTGCTCACACACCTGGCCAGCCTCATCTCCCAGTTCCATGGTACCAACGCCCCAGGTGTGACAAACTGTGCATGAAGCATGCTCAAACGCCCCCACGGTGTGCATCGTATATCATTATTCCCTTCGGTATTATGCAGGACTACTGTTCTCACAGTATGATTGGACAGGCACTGTTCTGTGCTGCACATAGACTGCTCATAATACTGTGGTTGTGCAATGGAAACGTGTTCTGGCATTAATCTACACATTTATATACATTCCCTATACTGTTGGATGCCTGTGCTGGATGATGTGTTTGTGATCACAGCAGCTGAATGTGTATCCGCCATGGCTTAGTGGAACTCATGTGTACTATAGTGTGTAGGGTCGGGGGTTGCAACCTGGCAGTGCAGATTATTTTGTTAATGGCCACAACAACAGCTGTTGGCTACAGAGTGAATGAGGCACTGTAGAACATTTGTAGGTGGGTATGCGCATGTTTGCATGTAGCACATCATTACTGACCTCTGGTTGTGGCGTCTTGCCCTCTGTTAGCCTCTACATTGCTTTACCAGTGTGGTACTCGCATACCGGCAGCCAAACAGGCTTGCACCCGCTTGCTCCTGCATACACACGTGCAATGTCATGCATTTTGTTCACATCTGTCAACCGGGACACTCAGACTGTATACTTGTCCATTGTCAGCGGTGGCCCAGGGTGTAGAGCTCCACATTGACCCCAGCTACGTATCCCAGTTAATACTGGGGTGATCACATTCATAGAGGGCAACAGACATAACATTGCTACATCCACCATTAAACATGCTTAATTTAGGTTCAACTATCGGTATTATCCATGCTTAGGTCAGGTTTACATGTCAGGTATGACTGTTGACAAAGGTCAGTTTAAGATGAGGTTGGATTCCTGTTTCACAGGTCAGGATAGGTTACATGTGGGTATTCAGGGTATGTATACATATTCCACACCTGTGTGGTACAGTAGAGGCGAATAGCTAGGGAGTAGGTAGTGGGGGTGACATTGTAACTGTATAGTAGCCTGTAGGTATAGTTGGATGGGGAGCAATAGGGAAGGTATGTCGGATGTTGGGATTTGTATGCGAGGCAGGACAAGAGGTGTCGGTATCACTAGTTGTTGTCATGGTATAGACTGTGAGGTGGGGTGGTTCGCAAGGTAGTGAGCCTGTGCTGCTCCAGGTGTTCTTGTGGTGTTCCGTCATGTGTTAGTTACATGTGTCCTGTGGGACAGCTGTGATGCTACATGTGGGTTGGGGTTCGAGATACTGGCAATATAGTGGGGGAAGAGGGTGTCACCTATGTGTACCCATAGACATTAAGAGGAATGGAACAGGGTCTGATAGGTAAGTGGTGTGCATGGGGCACAAAGGGTGGTGTTAGTAGGGGAATTATCCAGGGATGTGCAGGATGGCTGCAGGGAAGGTCCACAGCTGGCCATGCTGTCTACGACAACAGCTGTGTATATGCACTGCAGTTGGTGTTTGCATTGGACACTCACACCCCTGGGTGGGGGTGAGGACTTCAATAATACCTTGCGATGCCTGTTACATTGGCTTACATGCCTACAGTGGGGTGTTGCAACCATGTGTTCGTAGGTGTTGTGTAGTGGATAATGCAACAACACATATGGTTATACCGTACTTTGTCATGTACACTGGACTGTGCTGCGGTGGAACCCATATCAGGAATGGCTGCCTGTTAGGCATAAGGATGCCTGTCGACTGTACAGAATCCGTGGCCTGTCCAGAGTTTGCTTCATAATATCGATGTGTTCCTCTTACAATCTGAACCTGTCTGGCAAATACCTGGGAATTGACACCATTAAATACAGACAAGCAGTTGGGTTTAAGACTCCACATCCTTCAAACGTGTCATGATAATGCATAACCTAATATTCTATCAGCTTTCTAAGGTTGTAAGTGGAATATGTGCTATCTGTCCCTATTTGCTCACCCAACGGTTTAGGTTCTGTCCAGTGGTTTAGCTCTTAGAGGTTGAGAGGTATGGGCGTAAACTCTGCCCAATTTGCAATATTACTGACATCCCCTGGGCGGTCCCAATACAACTGCGCCAGCCAACACCTGCACGCCTAGGCCCATAATTGCTTACCCATCGTTCCCCCACCTGGCCCTCCTCTACAGAACTCATCCTTACTGTGGGTGCAGGTGGGGTCTCACCACACCACTACACACTGCCCACTCTCCACATGTTGGGACCCATGTCGTACATTGTCTCGACCCATGGGTCATCAGGCTTGCACAACCTACTGGTCCATGTATGTATACAGCCTGGTTGGATAAATCGTTACAGGGACTGACTCCGATTATCATTAATTTTTGGGGTGTCCCACAAGGGACATTGATGTCTTTGTTTCAAGATTAGACATGGCAGGTCTCTCCCACTGGTAGTATCCTGCTGTGGTCTGGGAAGCAGTGGTGTGTTTACTTGTATCGTGTGTTTGTATGTTTCACCTGTCTAGGTGGGAGGGGGGTTGATACTACGTGTTACACATTTGTTGATTGGACCCTCACCCCCATTGGCACTGCCTGTGAACATATGTAATCCTTAACTGGTGTATCATATATATATATATATATATATATATATATATATATATATATATATATATATATATATATATATATATATATATATATATATATATATATATATATATATATATATGCTGTATACTATTATTTAGAAAACTGTTTTCTAGTCCTGAGGAGCTTTTCTCCCCGGGTCTCTGCTGTAAATGATCCAGAAGCTCAGCCAGACATACCTGGTTAACAGATGGGATTTAAATACATAATTCAATTCATATCCTAGCTATGTATATATATATATATATATATATATATATATATATATATATATATATGTGTGTGTATGTTTACACACATATATACATATATATTTCTACATATCTATATACATCTATATGTATATATCTGTATTTGCATGCATCTATATATATATATATATATATATATATATATATATATATATATGTGTGTGTGTGTGTGTGTGCGTGTATGTTTACACACATATATACATATATATTTCTACATATCTATATACAGCTATATGTATATATCTGTATTTGCATGCATCTATATATATATATATATATATATATATATATATATATATATATATATATATATTGCTGTATATATATGTCTACCGACATATGGATGTATGGGTGTCTGCATATGTATATATGTATATGTGGGTGTTTCATTATATTCTGTCTCTGTATGTACACATTTGTACTACGGAGAGGGGGAGGTTTCACCCCATGTAGGTGTGGGTATACACACACACACACACACACACACACACACACACACACACACACACACACACACACACACACACACACACACACACACACCTCTACAGTTGTACATGTACATCTGGTTAGTCCGATCTTTGCCATGTACAATAAGTCTGACTGTGCTGCAATGGGACTTGTAGTGGGAGTGGCTGTCCATTGGGTGGCGGCCCTGCCCAATGCACACTATAGCTTACATCCCTGGGGTGGTCCACATAGACCCACTCCAGCCAACACCTGCTCAGCTAGGCCCATAATTTCATACCCATAGTTCCCAATCCGCACATCCTGTTCGGCAGTCTTCCTTACTCCGGGTGCAGGTCGGGTCTGGCAACACCTGTACACTGTACCCACTCCCCACTTCTCGGGACCCATCACGTATGTTGTCCACCCCATGGATCATCAGGCTTCCCCTACCTTGTAAACTGGGAAAATGCATTGCTTGCTGTTCGACATCGGTGTAATGGCAGGAAACCCAAATATGTTTGACTTTTTGGGTGTCCCACATGGGGCATACATGTCTTTGTTTCAAGAATGGACTTAGCAGGTCTCTCCCACTGGTAGTATCCTGCCTGTAGTCCGGGAAGCAGTGGTGTGTTTACTTTTATTGTGTGTCTGTATGTTTCACTGCTCTAGCTGGGCGAGGAGGGTTGATGCTACGTGTTACATGTTTCTTGATTGGACCCCTCACCCCCATTTGCATGGCCTGTGAACATATGCAATTCATAACTGCTGTATCATATCCTAGCTATATACATGTGTATATTTAAACACACACACATATATATATATATATATATATATATATATACATTACTATATACATATATATCTGTATGTGTATGCATACATGTATATATTTATATATTGCTCTCTCTCTCTCTCTCTCTCTCTATATATATATATATATATATATATATATATATATACATCTAACAACGTATGGGCGTCTGCATATGTATATATCTATATGTGGGTATGTATATGTATTCTGTCTCTGTATGTATACATTTGTACTACGGAGAGGGAGAGGTATATCTCCATGTAGCTATGGGTGGATATACACACACATACCTCTACATATATACATCTACATCTGGTTATTCCATTCCTTGCCATGTAGATTAGACTTTGCTGCAGTGGGACTGGTAGTGGGTGTGGCTGCTCATTGGGCGATGCCTCTGCCCAATGACCACTTTTGCTTACATCCCCGGGGCTGTCCGTATAGACCCACATCAGCCAACACCTGCACACCTAGACCCATAACTAGCTACCCATAGTTCCCCCACCCGCACCTCCACTACAGCACCCATCCTTACTCTGGGTGCAGGTCGGGTCTGAACACACCACTACATGCTTCCCACTCTCCACTTCACAGGACCCATGTCGTACGTTGTCTCAACCCATGGGTCATCAGGCTTTCCCACACTTGTATTCTGGGTATGTACACACCCCGGACAGAATGGTCATCGCATCAGCTTCCTTCCATAATATGTCAATTTTTGGGGCGTCCCAGAAGGGACGCTCCTGTCTGTGTTCCAAGATTAGATTACACAGGTGCACTGTGTACCCCCCCGGTTGTATCCTGCCTGTGGTCTGGGGAGCAGTGGACTATTTACATTGTTTGTGGGTTTGCGTGTATGTTTCCTCTGTCCGGCTGGGTGGGGGTGGGGGTCATGCTACATGTTGCATGATTCTTGCTTGGGCCCCTCACTTCCATTGGCATAGCCTGTGAACATATATCATTCTTGTGTGCTGTTTCCTATCATAGCTATATATATGTGTATATCTACACACACACACACACACACACACACACACATATATATATATATATATATATATATATATACACACACACATATTGCTGTATATATTTATCTAAATCCATGTGGGTGTATGGGATGTATGGCCTTAATCTCGCTTATCTATTGCTATGATGGCTTAGTGGTTGACTACTGTGACTATAGTGTACAGGGTCCTGGGTTTGAGCCTTGCAGAGGCAGTTTATTTTGTTGCTGGGCAGAACTTGGGCCATTAGATCCAGAGTGATTAAGGCACTGTAAAGCGGTTGTAAGTGGGTTTGTGTGGGTTTGCATGATGGTAAGCACTGCTAACCTCCGGTTACAATTTCTTACACTCAGTTAGCTTCTACTTTGCTTACTCTGTGTGGGCAATGCTTACCCCCACGCAAACGCACTTGGATATGCTTACCGCTGCTCATTTGTTCTTAGACCTGCTTACTTGTGCCTTATTCATTATGACACTAGCACTTCACATGTGCATTTCATGCAGTACTCCAGTTCACATTTAATTGTTATTCTGTAGGTTATATGGCAAAACGATGTAAAATTATGTTCATATATAGATTTCCTGTGGAAAATGTTTGTGCTGCAGTGGGACTCGAACCGGGAATGCCTGTTCGTTAGGCAGATGCTCTAACCACTCCACTATTGCTGTGCTGTTTCATTTGCATATATATTCCTTGTTATCCTCTTCAGCCTTTTCAGCTGCTTTAACCATAGCTAGGCGATGGGCAAACCTGCGCACCTACGGTTAGCTGTACTCGGGGTTTTAAAAAAAATCAGTAATAGGGTTTCTTCGTTTTATTTGACTGTACTGTTGCTGTGAAACACATGGAGACTGTTGGCTGGGGATATGCGAACACTTGTAAGCAATCTCTCTCATTTATTTACATATTCTTCTGTTCTACTTTGCAGGGGCGTGTTTATTCTGAGAGCTCTGCTCTCAGACACGCCCCCTGCAGTCGTCCATGTTCCGTGTAGAATTTGGAGTTCAGGCAGCGTGCCTTCATTAATATGCATGGTGCGTTGCCGTCCTCCTCTTAAACTGCCGTTTCTGTGCAGGACTAGATTAGTCCTGACGGAAGATTAGTAAATCTGGGGGATTGTCAATCAAACATTACATAGTTCATTCAGTTTCTGCCTCCTCCAAAACATTATTCTGCATGGATTGTTCCCACAAGTCCCATTTTTCCTATGTAATTGATCCGACCCTTTTCTAATGACTCCATTTCTGTTGTTTTATCTCTATTACTATATTCACTACCTCTAATGCAGTTGGTTTACACTTTGATTTCCCATTTTAGTAATTGCTTTTTTTGGTAACCACCAGAATTAAACTTAGCAAGGCTTTACCGTATCTGGACAATGTAGATCCTGTATCACAGCTCAAAAATCATTTACTAAGTTACACCAATTTACTCACCCATTATTTCAGGCAGAGTAGTCTGCAGAGAATTTTTAAAGTCTGTCAAATCATTATACTCCCAAAAACATGTTCCCAATGTTACCTCCTTCTTCCCCATCCCACCTCCAGCATTTACAATCTTCCCAAAGAAAACTTCTTTAGAGTCTGCTTGCGGTATAAAAATACCTATGCAAATACTTCCAAGCAAAGATCCTAAGTCTTCTAGACTTTTTTTATAAATTAGGGAGCCATACATATACCCTCCTATTGTTTCTTTGTGAATTGTTTATACAGTCTCAATTCCCAATCCTTTCTAACCTCCTCTGATTGATCCTTATCGTTATTATGTAATATTTTATATGCCCTACTAATTATCTGTTTTTTAACAGCAGCTTCCAGTTTAGATTCAATGAAAAACTCTACCAGTGCTGGACTTTCACTTAGTATCCCCTTTTCCTTTCTGATTGCCTATTCTCTGATAAACCTTTATAGAGAAGACAGTCTCTAGCTTGCAGTCTAAATGTATTCTTGGCCTCTTCACATTCTATTAATTTTCCTTCTCTAATTATTTGCTCCCAAGACCTTGGTTCCTTTGTCATTTCTCTTCAGTAAATTCCAGCCACTTCTTGCTTATTCTGTGTATACCTAATTGTAGTCATACCTATCTGACATAAGGAACCCCAACCAAATTGCAAATGACTTTAATTCCCTTTTTACCGAAACAATTCAAACCCTAGCCAGTCAACTCCCCAACAAAAACACAAACATATCTAACCATAACTTAAACCCACCTCCCCCATTTCACTTCCAACCTGTCCCAACATCCTACATTCTCTCCCTTATCAAAAAACTCAAACGATGTACTCCCTCTGCAGACCTAATACCCGCAGAATACTTGCAATTAGCAGACAAATCAATAGCCTACCCAATTTCTATACTTATCAACAGAACCATCACTGAGGGATATGTACCTAAACTTTGGAAAATCTCCCATATTATCCCACTTCATAAGGGTGGTAATTCTACTGAAATCTCTAACTACCGCCCTATAGCACTACTCTCTCCCTTATCTAAGATAATGGAAAGGTGTATCCACAAGCAACTGCTTGACCACCTTCTCCTAAATAACTTACTCTCTAATATCCAACACTGTTTCAGACCATCCCACAGTACCACCACTGCCCTACTCTCCTTTACAGACACAATCAACAAAAATTGTAACCACAACAACCTTTCCTCTGCACTTTTTTTAGACCTATTCAAAGCTTTTGACATGGTCAACCACCACATACTCATACACATTCTTCAATCTTTGTCACTTGAAACCAAACCTATAAACTGGTTTAAGTCCTACTTAAATAACAGACAACAAGCAGTACTCTGGAACTCCACTCTATCCTCCCAACTACCTGTCAACATTGGCGTTCCCCAAGGGTCCATACTGGGTCCCCTTCTGTTTTCTTTATTTATCAATGACCTCCACCAAGCAGTTCCCCAAGCCACATGCATACAATACGCAGACGATTCTACACTAATTTTCTCAGCCACATCTGTATCTGATCTTCACTCCCTCACACAACACATCTTTAATTCTGTAGAAGATTGGTTTTCCCAACGCTGTCTACTACTTAACCCAAAAAAAACTAAACTCCTCCTCTTCACACCTTCCAGCAAATCTCCCCATTTAGACTTTACTATAACATCTAAAAATGGCACACCTATATCACAAGATCCTACTACCAAACTACTAGGCATTACCATTGACAACAACCTTAACTTTGATACCCATATAAGCATCACATTGAAAACTATTAACAAAAAAATAGGCTCTCTTTACAGAATCAAACCTTTCCTCACTCCAGAATCTAGAACAACTATAGCCCACTCCCACCTTATCTCACCCCTTCTCTATGCCTCTCCCATATTTACTAACTTATCAAAAAAGAATATCTTGAAATTAGAAAACTCCTACCACAACATAGCCAGATTTGCCACAGGCAACCCTTACAGAACCCACCACTGTACTAATCTAAAACAACTAGGCTGGCTTGAATTTCAACAGCAACTAAAACTTAATCAACTAGGCATAGCCCATCAAATTCTTTATCAACCTAACAAAACACCTATACTATCTACTCTTATTCACCCCTACCATAACCTAAAGTCCCTAAGATCTGCACACAAACTTCTTGTAAATATTGACAAAGCAAACAACAGGGCCGGAGATTCCCTTTTCTCTAGCACTGTTGGTAAAGATTGGAACTTGCTTCCCTCTGAACTTTCTACTATTCCCTCAAAACCTCTCTTCAAAAAGAAACTCAGGCTCTACCTTAAAACACAATGGCTCTGCCCCTGTACTAATCCTGACTAACTTTATTTTCTTGACCCCTGACTAAACCCTTCATCTTTAGAACCCAAAATCTATTCATTTTTTGCATCCACTGATAATCCTTATAATTATCTATTAAAAAAAAAGTGTACATATATAACTGCCATCTTCCTACTTTCCTGTATCCTTTCTCTCTGTACATTATGATAGTATTCTCCATTGTATATCACATGTTAATTTTTTTTTTTGTTGTTGTTTTCTCTAACTACTGTATGTTTATATGTTACTACTATGCCACAATTTATAATGTTTGAATCTATCTTGTTACTTTATATGTATTTAGCAAGATTTTCTATTATTTTTCACTTTAATGTTCAAGTTTGGAGCTTATCTCCCCGGGCCTCCACTGAAAATGGACATATATCCAGCTGGACTAGCCCGGCCAACAAATGTAAAATAAAATAAAATAAATAAATAAATAAATCTGCAGAATCTCCTTTCTTCATTCCCATGCTGACTTAGTTCTCAGAATACTTTCTGCTACTTTATGAATATATTATTTTGTATGGCTCTTGTCATTCTCCTTAAGGATCTGCAGACAAAATCTCAGTCTCTCCTTATTTGTTGAGCTTCCCCCTGTATAGAAGCCTTAATTGTGTAGCTCTGAAATATCCCTTCAAATCAGGTCATCCTAAACTATCTTGTTCTGTTGAAAGGAGATATTTATCCCACTTGACTCTTGCTCTCATCTCCTACCAGATAAAATCCTTCAACTCCTTATTAATTGCTGTCTACAACTCTTCTGTTTGATATAACATAAGCCTCATCTGTCTGTAAAACTAACAGGACTAAAACATTTTCACTGCTTGTATCTTGCTATCCAATTTCCATAAAACAGAACTTCCAGTTTCTCAATTTTTGTATTTTTTAGTCTCTTCCCACATATCCTTAGCTGCCATAACCGAATCCTTTTTAACCCATACTCCTAAGTACTTTATTTTTATCATGTCTCCACAAATATTGGTATTGCTGAACCTATTTATGTGTGGATACATTAGTTAACAGCTATTGCCTTTGTTTTATCTTCATTAATTTTGTATCCCAAAAAGAGTTGAAACTGTCTCAGAATGTTCCACAGCACTGAAATGTCCTTTTCTGGTTTTATCAGGTACTAAATATCATCTGTAAATAAAGCCAACTTTTCTTGATTACCATATCAATTATATCCATGAATTTCTGAGACCCTTATTTTTCTTGCCAATAGTTATAAATGTAATGGAAATAAGAACCAGGACATCCTGCCTGGTTCCTCTCTTCAAACAGAACTTATCATAGAGGAACCCCCACTTTAATTTTCACCTCCGATCCCTCATATATTTTCTTAATTAACCTTATTATTGTGTCAGGGGAATGCAAATGCTTCCATTGCCCTATTCATAAAATCTCATCTTACTCTGTTGAATGTTTTCTCTGCATCAATACCTACCAACAACAGTGATATTTTCTTATATTCTGCTTCCCTCTGCATCATCATTGTTCTATTAATGTTACCAAATGTTTGACTCCCTCCACAAAACCACATTGATCCATATCTATCAATGTTGACAACACCTTTGTCATTCTTTTCACAAATATAGACTAATACACCTTATAATACACTTTATAATCATCCTTTAAAATCAAAATGGGCCTATATGAAGCTGGATCTGATAGGTCTTTACCATCTTTAGGTATTACAGCCACCATGGCTTTTTTCCAGGATGTTGGTGTTTCTCCTCCTTTTAAAATACTGATAAGCAAAACATTCCAGATCTTTATCACTTTTTTCCCCTCCTGTCTTCCAAACCTCCTCAGGAATACTATATATTCCTGGAGACTTTCCTGTAGATTGGTTATACTTCACCATTTTTATCTAATTTCCCCCTAGCCTAACTGTTAATAATTGAGCATCATCTGCCTCTAATCTTAACATATTTAATTCTTCCATAAATATTTCCATTTGTACTTTTTCTTGATTTCCACATTTTTCTGCTTTATAGAGTTTCATAAAATTTCTGAAATATTTCTAATACCTCTATAGGATCTTTAGTTATTTTCCTTGTTACAGACTCCCTAAGCCTGGTAGCAACCCTTTCTACTTTCTGCTGTCTGAGCCGTTGTGCTAAAAGCTTTTGTGATCTGGAGTTATTATCAAAAAATGGTTGCATAACAGTCTTTTTAAACTCATGCATATTATCCAGGTAGTCCCTTATTTATTCTTTGCATTCTGCAGTTGTGCCTCTTCTTGTTCTGTGAGATTCCCCTTATTCTACAGTAATTTAATGTTTATCAGTACTTGTAAATAATTCTTGTTACTTCTTAACCGTATATCTTTTTCTTTTATTTCTACCCTATTTTTAAACTCTACTTTCATTTTATCCCACTCCTTAGCTATGTTTTCTGAAGAACTTTTTCTCTTCCCTATTATCTCTGGAATAATTTCCACTACCCATTCTTTAAACTTCTCTCTGTTTAACAGATAAGTGGGGAAATACCAGTGTCTCATTTTTAATTAATTACTCTGTATTTTTATTTTAGTTATTATTGGCACATGAAATGAAAAAGTTATTGTTTGCATATTGAAACTTTCAATTAAATACACATGTTCCTGTGAAATATAATTTCTCTCTAGCCTATCACAGTTTTTGTACTTTGGGGAATAATATGTAAATTGTCTCTGAGCTCCTACTACCAAATTCACATCTCCCACACCAAATATTTATATAAATTTCTTCAAAAATGTACCGTCTTTAGTTATCTTTTCCCTTCTATGCCCCCCAGATACAGTATCACTGTTGCAAATCAAATTCCAATACCAGGTATAAGCAATATTCCCTGCTGAAAGATGACTACTTCTCCCATAATTTTCCTAAGCTCAATTTTAGCAGTTTTAGGTGAACATAAATACATGCCAGTGTAATCCTCCTCTCTCGTTAGTCACCTCCTACTACTACAAATCTACCACTGTTATCTTTTTTCCTCTTCTGTCAATATTGGAGCTCCTCTAACAATTAATTTATGTCCTCCACTTTTCCTTTATCCCAGATATTCCACTGAATAACCATCTTGAAATCCTTTCTTTATCAAATTCACATGCTTACTTCTTTTCAAATGTGTCTCCTGTAGTATAATTGTTTGCACTCTGCATTTTTTAATATAATTCAAAACTCTTTCTTTTTATATACTTGTCAGACCATTCATATTCAAAGATAATAAGGAAATGGTTGCCATTATGATAAGAAGTTAATATTCCCACCTGTTATGTATAGCAGCTTTTTTCAAATTTTAATTATTTTTTTAGAAAATCAAAATTGTACAAGTCAAATAAACAAAAGAGGAAACAAATGAAAAACTATTTGCATATGTCCATAACAACATTAAAATAGTGAACAAAGCCATTAATATTTTTCTAATAAATCATTTAGTTTTTGCTAGTATTTACCTTGATGTGTAATATTTGATGTCCTCATTTTTAAGGTTGACAATTCTTCCTTATATACTTCTTTAGGTAAAAAAATGAAATCAGTGAAAGGTAAAGCAGTTTTACATTTACAGTTTTTGGTAATTACTTTTCTCACTATGATTAAAATAGACCAAAGGAGAGGCAACTGCATTCCTGACACAGCATCTGGTATTGGGGCATTAAACAAAATTAGCAAATTAGATATAACACATTTATCTGACCACAAAGCCTGAGAGAATCTTTAAACTCATTCCAAAAAGACAAGACCATTTTGCATTCTAATATCATATGGATCCAATCTGCAGCTGAGTTACAATTACATCTCCAGCATTTGTTTTTTTTCAGTTTTATAAATTAATTTAATTTTGTTAGGAGTTAAAAAGATTCTATGAAAACATTTCCAACTATACATTTTCCAGTAAACAGAAGACATTGTTTTCCAACTAGATTTTACAATCATTTTTTTTATCTATTATAGAAAACTCTCTTCTATTTATCTTTGTAGAATAATTCCAAAAAGAAGAATTTAAATTTGTAAATTCAGCTCATAATACCTTGTATACTACTGATAAATATGATTTATTATTATATGGAGTACTATTGATATTAAACAGTTCTAAAATTTTAGGAATATTTTTCTCTGATAGATCATTATGATTTTAATTTTATCATTCACATATTTAATGCAACTTTGAATATTTAGCTAGGTATTTTGCTAAAGAGTATTTTGAAAGAAGAAAATCAGTAGTGTATAATTTATTTCCATTTAAGAACTGATGCCAGAATAATAGATTTATTTCCTGAAATTCTAAAATTTTGATTGTATTACATGTTTGTAAACAACTACTAGTGTTAGGTATACGGAATAATAGGAAAAGTTAGTCTTTAACTATATAATTTTAAAGAATGCCCTCCTTTCAGCTGATACTGCACATCACCTCCACCCTTTAATCTGCTCCACTCTCTGCTTCAACTACCTGACCCAGGACTCCTTCTCTTATCTTTATAATTTCTACCTCCATTTACCTACTTATTCTCACTACTCTTTCTTTCCACTCCTGCCCCATTTAGTTTAGTTTAGTTACTTCCAGCTGCCTTGTGTGTCTATCTCTCTAAGCTTCTATCTCCCTTACCTGACTACCACCTCTTTACAGTGTCTCTTACCTGTCTCTACCATAATTCCCTCTTGTTTCTTCTTTAGTCTTTTCATCTTTAGTTCTGCCTTCTGACTAAATCTTGCCTTACAACTCAAAAGTAATACTACATTTTTCTGACCCTGTACTTACTAATTCTTTCTCTTCACTTTTCAAACTCTTGTCAACTCAGGCTCTGCCCACTCCATTTGCCCTTTGCTTGGGCTCACTGCACTCCCCATACCCTACCCCCATTCCCACCCACCCATGATTAATTTAATTTATAGAAAACCCTCTTCTGCCACTCACCCCTCAACCCCCTCCCTCCCACTCTCATCCAACCAATCTACTCTATGCTCATCCCCATCTATACAATCACATATAATTTCATAACACGTCTAACAACTCCTCCTCTATCTTTACTTTCCACACCCCTCCACCTTCTGTCCACTCCCTCTTCTTTCTGTGCACCCAACTGCCACTTCATTTACTCTAATTTCTACATAACTTTCATTATTCTCCATTCTTAACTCACCCCACTTCGCCTATCTCTAGTCTCCAACACAATCTAAACCCATACCACTATCCTCAGCTTTGGCATGCTTACCATTTAATACATCAATTTCCTAACCTTCTTTACAACAACCTCTATCTTACCTTCCTACCTCTTTGCTATTAACTCTTACAACTAACTTACAACCCAGAATATACACCCTCCAATGCATCCCTCATTAACTACCTTCTTCCTCCAACCACTTTGCCTCTCTACCCTTACTTAACGTCTCCTCTCAAAATCATTCTAGCTTTTCTCTATTTCTGCTCTTTCTTTCCTACACATCCTATCTTCCTATAACACTAACTTTGCACCCATTCATCTCCCTCCTACTTCTATCTACACAATACCCTTCCCCCGTCCATCCACTGTTTTCCTACAATATCCTTTACACAACTCTCACAACCTCCCCTTTCCAAAATTAAACCATCTCCATTATCCCATACCCTTCCCAAAATAAAGCAAAATACTACCTCTAGCCCTCCTCACCTCAGAGCCCTACATCTATCCCCATGACTCTTCAGATGACATTCATCCCAACCCTGGACCTCATAGCCTCACCCATACTAATGGTAAGCTCACAGATTTAAGCAACCCTTGCCAGCCAAAAAACATCTAATGCTATTCTCTATAAATATCAGAAGTATACTAAACAAAATCAGAGAATTTCACCCCTGGACACACCTGTACTTTCCTGACATTCTTGCACTCACAGAAATGTGGCTAAAGCCCTATATTTCTGACAAAGATTTTCTTCCTTCAGGCTATAACATCCTACGTCTGGACTGAGCTCCGATAAAAGGTGGTGGAGTTGCTATTATGTTCTCCAATCACTTAATCATAACTCCCCTAACCATCTCTATCCCATCTTTCTCTCCAGCTGAACTACTACTCTCCAGCTGCAAAATCAATGAATACAAAACAATTACCATGGCTGCAATATACATACCCCATGGTGAGAACATCTCAATATTTGAGAACATTCTCTCCTAGCTCGCACAACACTCACTCAATGAAACCACTCTCATGGGTGACGTAAACATCAATTGGATTCCCTTATCCTCCAGCTGTCCTAACACACATATTAATCTACATGGCTTCTCCCAGTTAATATCTACTCCTACCCATACCAACAAACCCACCAATACTTCTTCCCTCATTGACTGGATGCTTGTCTCTGATCCTCAGAAATATCACTTCCCCATAACTCTCCCTGGTTTCCTTCATGATCACTGTCCTATCAAGGTTCTCAGATTCTCTTCCCACTATGATTGACCCCACAGATGCAAACAGTGTTGCAAGCTCACCAACTTTCACCCTGACATCTTAGATAACCATCTCTCATCAGTAAACTGAACATTCCTTAAATATGTACCTCTTGATGATGCAGTCCTCAAATTCAATTCTATATTTCTTAATATTCTCAGCTCTTTTGCCCTCCAAATGTACTGTTTGGGTAAAATAATTCATATCCCAATGGCTAACGCAAACCGCAAGCAGACTTATGCAACAAAGAGACAAAGTTTGGTGAGTCTGGTATAAAACAAAAGTGTCTGCCCATCTACAACACTACAAAGAATTATACAACCTTACAAAACAACGCATCATTAGCGATAAGAAAGCTTTCTATACCAATACTCCCTTTGCACTCTTATCTAACCCAAAGACATTTTGGCAAGCTATCAATCAAATTCTGCAACAAGGCAACCCATCTGGCCCTAATCCATGTCCCAACAACTCTCCACTAGAAACAGCAACTACCTTTAATACCTACTTCATTAAAACTATTAGCAAACTGTCTCCACAATACAACTCCAGTACAAATGTTATAACTCCCAACCCTCCTTCTACCACCCAAGCCTTCTCTCTGTAACCTGTCTCAACTAACTATATTAAATCTATGCTCACCAAACTAAAACCCTGCTCTCCTTCTGTGGACAACCTACCACCTCTCTTCCTGAGGATGGCAGCCAACTCAATTGCCCTCGCTATCTCCATTCTCATTACCCGCTCCATTGCTGAATCCAATGTCCCCTCGATCTGGAAATAAATCTACAGTATTCCCATTCACAAGAGTGAAAACTCATCAGAACTTGACAACTTCAGGCATATAGGTATTTTATCTCTTATTTCCAAAATCTTAGAAAAGTCCATCCACAAACAACTCCTCAACCACCTCTTACAAGAGAACTTACTCACCCCCACACAGCATGGCTTTTGCCTCAAACATAGCACCACTGCCATCATATCCTTCCTGAATACTATATCCCTAGCCAGAGATAATCACAAACGTGTCTCAGCCATATTCCTTGACCTCTCAAAAGCTTTTGACACTGTGTCCCACCATCTTCTGCTTGCTAAACTTTCTGAACTTAATCTCGCCACATCTACCATTTCCTGGTTCTCTAGCTACCTCTCAGACCAAGTTCAGTCTGTTAAATGGCCCTCTGCAACATCTCCTCCACTTCCTATCAAAATGGGTGTACCTCAGGGATCTATTATGTGCCCTCTATTGTTTAATATATTCATCAGCCAACTACATACATCCTGCCCACACTCTTCCCTAGTGCAATATGCAGATGACTCCACAGTCATCACCATTGCAGACTCCCTCTCTGACCTAAACACCCTCACTCAAAACTCCTTCTCATCAATTAAAAACTGGCTCTCTCATAATCAACTAATTCTAAATAAAAAAAAAAAACAAACTCCTGCTTTTTACTCCAAAAATCATGAATCATCTCAAACCCTCCTTCTTGATTAACTCCCACAACAATACGCTCATCTCTGTGGAATCTAACACCAAGCTCCTAGGGGTCATCACTGATGACCAACTCAGATTTGATCTGCACATCTCCAATAACATTAAGAAAACTCACCAAAAACTCAGACTGGGTCTATATTAGAACATCGAAGTTTCAAAACTTTGAATGTTCTAATATCGACCCCTATTCAGCCAAAGCTGAAAACATCGAACATACAGAACAGCAAATTTTTTCCTAGGGAAAAAATTTGCTGTTCCAAAACACATACACACAACACTAGCACACCAAACAAACAGCAATCTACACACATAAACCTAAAATCTTACACCTAACCCTACACTAAACTATACCTACACCACTAACTATCCACTTACCTTAACCCAAACCCTAACTCTAAGGTCCGTCACTATCGCACATTCACCTCACCCGCACCCTAACCCTAACTCACCTACCCCGCCCTAACCCTCACGTCCACACAATCACACACTTACCTGACCTGCGTCCTAACCCTAACTCACCTAACCCGCCCTAACCCTCACGTCCACACAATCGCACACATATCTAACCCACACCCTAACCCTAACTAACCTAACCCATGCTCAATCGCACACTTACCTGAACCCGACCCGCAGCTTTCCACCACAGTGCTGAAAATAGCAAAGCAACATCAAATGGATAACCAAATTCTTTCCCTAGGAAAAAATTTGGTTTTCTGTAGCTTCGCTATTTTCAGCATTCGCTGAATATGGGTCGATATTAGAACATTCAAAGTTTTGAAACTTCGATGTTCTAATATAGACCCCTTAGACTCTTATATTGAAACAAAAAATTTTCTCACTTCCAAATCCCAACTCTCACTATCCCATGCCTATCTCCTTCCTAGCCTTCTCTATGGCTCCCAAATCCTCACTGACGTGCAGACCTCCTTCCTCTGAAGAAGTCTTTGTTATATTCTGATGAAAGCACTAAATAAAGTTGTGTTTTTGCACACTTTGATTTCATTTTTTGAGTGCTCATAGCAAGTTTGGTGTTTTGTGGCTGCCATCAGTTTTTGTTTCAAGCCTGAGGGAGGTAGCTAGTGAGGCACCTGTATCTCAAGGTAAAGGGAAATCTGTATACTGGGACAAAGGGTTACTGTACAGAGAGTGAGCCCCTGATGGAAGGCTAGAGGATGAGAGAATACAGCAGTTAGTAGTGCCCAGAGCCTACTGTCTGGCACTTCTAGCCATAGCCCATGATATTCCCTTTGCAGGTCATATGGGCATAAAACATACAAAGAGACGTATTATGCAGAACTTTTATTGGCCTGGGGTTTCCAGAGATGTAACAGGGTACCGCACAACCTGTGAGGAGTGCCAAAAGGTAGGCAGGGCAGGAGACTAGGTGAAAGCTCCTTTGATGACTTTGCCTGTGATTGAGTTGCCATTTCAGGGGGAAGCTATGGATATTGTGGGGCCTCTGAGTACCCCAAGTTCCACAGGGAAAAAGTATATACTAGTGGTAGTAGATTATGCTGCCAGATACCCTTCAGCAGTGGATCTGTCCTCCATTGAGGCAGAAAAGGTGGCAAATGCTTTGTTAGAGATTTTCAGCAGAGTAGGTTTCCCAAAAGAAATACTGACTGAGAGGTGCCAATTTCATGTCAGACATGCTGGCCTGTCTGTGGAAGCACTGTTGGGTGAAGTACCTGAAGACCACCCCTACCATCCCCAAACTAATGGTCTTTTTGAGAGGTCAGACTCTACACTCAAATCCATGCTATGGGAATTTGCAGACCAGTTTAAGAGGGAGTGGAACAAATATTTGCCCCATCTGTTGTATGCTTACAGAGAGGTGCCTCAGGAATCCACAGGCTTTTCACCCTTTGAGTTATTGTATGGGCATAGGGTGAGGGGGCCTCTAGATTTGATTTGAGGTGAGTGGGAGGGTGAGTGTGAATCCCACAAGGAGTCTGTTGTGGTGTATGTCCTAAACCTCAGGACAAGGCCCAGGGAACTCATGGGCTTGGCCCAGGAGAACCTGGCAGAAGCCCACCACCAGAAAAAGGTTTGGTATGACAGGAATGCTCGAGCTAGAGAGTATGCTGTAAGGCAGCAGGTAATGGTTCTCATTCCTGTCAGACACAACAAGCTGCAGGCTTGGGATGGACCATACAAGGTGGTAAGGGGGGGTCAGGTCAGTGATGTTAACTATATGGTAGAACTGCTAGGCAGGAGCACAAACTGTACCATGTTAACATGATGAAACCTTACCATGACAGGGAGGCCCTTGTGCTACGTATTTGCAGTATAAGGCAAGAGGAATCTGAGGAGCATCTATGGCTATAGGGAGCCAACCAGGAAAATCTCAAATTACTAGGGTGGCAGGCATATGATGGGACAGTGCAGCACTATACTTGGGTCAGTAATGCCAAGACAGCTGGAATCTCAAGACAGGGAATGGGGTAAGGTATTCCCAGACAAGCTCAATCCTCTCGAGCAGAATTTCTCAAGGGTCACTTGAAAAACTAGCTTGAGTTTTTTTGGGGGGGAAGAATTGTGAAAAAACAAAATGCTGCCAGCCCAGCTAGCTGAAATTTTGTAAATAATTCTATGTCATTTGTGAATATTAATATGATTTTTATAGAAATGTAACAGAAGGAAATACTGCCAGCCCAGCTATCTGGAATTTTATAAATAATCATATGTCATTTGTGAATATTGATATGATTTATACAGAACTATATATGTGTATATTAAACTACTAGTACAGAAGTGTGTGTTGAGCAGGGTTTGTACAGTACTGAGCTTCAAGGATGTGTCCACAGTGTACCCTACTGGAAAAGAACAGAAATGTATACAAACTATATACCTGTGCAAATGTATGTTTTAATAGTAGAAACTGGAACATACAGAGTTAACTTAAAAAACTTCCAGAAAATAAGTTGAAATTGAGTGATTTACAATGTGCTATAAATTAGTTTTAATGCAGCAAGGAGACAGGATGTCTAGAGCTAGACATTTTTCTATTATCTTGGAGAGAAGTAGTTACTAGGTTTAAAATGTAAAAACTGTTTTATTGCTTTATGACTTCCTAGCAGCTGCACAGTTCTGAGAAATGTGCACTTTTAACACAGAGATGTTAAAATTCGATTAAGTTTCTCTTTAGCCTGGGAACTGAAGTCAGGTGACAAAAAGTGATGTCATCCAGGCTAACCCAGCACTAAAATGTGATAATAATTTAAGAACTCTCCCAGAGAGAGACTGTGCATTTTGTATTTTGTCTTTGACCTGAAAACATCCACTCATCATCACATCTGCACTTGCCTGTCTGTAAGTAAAATGTAGGGTATAGTATTTCTTTTAGATATAGATAGGAATATAATAAAGATTAGTTTAGATGTTTTCTGTATTTATTTGAGGCTGTCCTGCAATGTTGTTTTAAAATATTTCCTGTGATTTTGAACTCTGAAGTAAATGTGTTGGATTTACTGAGTATTGTCTTGTTCATTTTTTTATTATTAAATATATTTAAACCTATCTTTGTGGCTGATATTTGTGAGACATATTTAAGCACTTAGGGTACTTGCATATGTATTTGGTAAGACTGTACAGGTCACTCCTAAATAGCCTTACAAGTCTTGGTCAAAACTACCATTTGGATAATAGTAACATTACACAGTAGGATTGGACACCCTTTGTAAGGGCCTTATAGTTACTGATAAGAAGGGGTTGGTGGCAGTGGAAACTACGTTATAGTCTGGGCAGTAGGGGCATAGCTAGTAAACCTATGCCAGCTTTCCCAAGGTGTGTGTGTGTGTTTGTATATAAATCAAATCTCAAAGGATGTGTGTGTCAGCTACTTGGCAGGGACACGAAGCACTGGTTGGATAGAGAGGATAATGGATGTTTTGGCTTGGCCACTCAGCTGAGATCTCACCCCTATAGCTGTGGCAGTGGGGAGCCTTATTGAGGACCTGGAGAAAGAGGTAGAAACTAGCCCCATACTGACGGTGATCTCTGTGTGCTCTTAAGGGAAATTGCACTTTACTGCGTGTGTACTTGTAATCCTCCCATTGTGTACATCCCTCACTGTTGCCAGTGGTGAGGATTGAGGCTCCGTGATTACTGGGCTAGTGCAGGGGCATCACACTCTCAACATCCAGAAAGTAAACATACAGAATCTCAGTTCACCACAGTTCTATTTAGTTGTAGTTAGGTAGTCAGGGACAGCAGGCAAAATGTCAGCAGAAGACTATAGTAAGTCGACAAAGAACCAGTTGGCTAAGGAATGTGAAGCCAGAGGACTGGCGAATGCCAACCTGACTAAGGGAGCAATGATTTCAGCCTTAGTTGCAGCTTCAGCTCAGATCAGCTAATCATGGACTATCCTGTTTGGTATTGGGGTTGGGCAGCCTGCCGATACAAGACAGTCTCTTTTTTCTTCAGAGGACCTGAAAATCCATCTGGAGTTAGAGAGACTGCACCTGGAGGCCAAATGACTGGAGGAAGAAAATGCGACATCTGGAGGCTGAGGAAAGGGAGAAGCAGCGCTGATATAAACTGGATGCTGAGGAGAAGCAGCTTCAATATGAACTGGAGGTCAAACATCTTGAACTGGACTCAGCAGAGACACTGCACCTGGAGGCCAAACAACTGGAGGCTGAAGAGAAACAGCATCAATATGAACTGGAGGTCACATTTTTAGAAACTGAGGAAAATGAGAGACAGCACTGGCATGGCGTGGAGCTTCTCATCCTTTGAAAAGGTCATGGAGACAATGAGGAAGGAAATAACTGGAACCCAGAAGCTGTAAATGTCAGTAAACTTTTTCCTCAATACAGGGATTAGGATGACTTTGATAGTTTTGTTATTTGAGAGGGTATGTAGACAGTATGATGTTGACCATGAGCTCTGGGTTTGGCTCCTGACTCCCTTACTCCATGGTAAAGTTGTTCAGGCCATGTCAGAATTGTATGATGTAGATTGTTTGAATTATGAAAA
Organism: Protopterus annectens; assembly: GCF_019279795.1. NCBI lineage: Eukaryota > Metazoa > Chordata > Ceratodontiformes > Protopteridae > Protopterus > Protopterus annectens. The sequence goes on along the minus strand of NC_056748.1, from coordinate 388,275,575 downwards.
AGTTAAGAACTGTCTTCCAGATTGTTTTAAACTAACACCTGAAGATTACAGAAAATAAGTTTTATAAACATAGACACAAGGCAGATGAAAGTGTAAGTGATTATATGGCTGATTTAATTACTTACTTTTGCAGATGGGTGAGTGGTGTCACGCCACCACTTCTGAGGGGCTGCCAGAACTTTTGGTGCGGGAACAAGCCCTCAGTACATTGCCTGATGACATGAGAATCTGGTTAGCAGACAGAGAGTGTAACTGTGTGGAGCACCTGGGGAGAAAAGGGGATCTTTGCTTAGCAAGCAGAGCACCAAGGCATAAGAAAGGAATACCCAATGCTGTACATCAACATAAAGGAACCCCAGGAAGGCAGTCTAAACCACCCCAACACAAGACAGCAGTAACAGAGGAAACTACTAGTCCAAGTACACGGTTAGGGATTAGATGTTTTAAATGTAACCAGAGGGTCTACATAGCAGTCAAATGTCCAGCAAAGCAAGGTGAGAAACAAAAGTGAGGGAGCCAGCAAGTGGGGATGACAAACTGCCAGTGGTAAGTTGTTTGGAAACAAGAGGAGTGCCAAGCTATCACCAAAATTTATATCCTGTCTTAGTAGATGGTAAACAGGTCACTGCTAAGAAAGACACAGCTTCTGATATAATTGTGAGGCCTGCAGTGGTTAGAGAAGAGCAGTACTTGCTTGGACAGTCCACTCCAATCAGAGCTTTGGGAGGGACCCCATTCCTAAAACCTTTGGCTAGTGTTCATCTTGACTGAGTGGTGGAAGAGGAAGCAAGCAGGTAGGTGTGTTTGAGGATATTCCTGCAGATGTCCTAATAGGGAATGACATTGATGATGCACTACTTTGTGTGCATGCAACGACACGCAGTCAAGCTTGGAGACAGGCAAGTAGGTCCACTAGCCTGGGGGAGACCCAGACAGATCTCATACCTGAATCTGGGACTAGTGTGGTGGCTGTTTCAGAGAAGGAGCTATCCTGTAGCAGTAAGTCTGAAAGTGAGCCACAGCTGCTGGTAGGTACTAATGTTCCCTTGGACATGGTGAGTGGTAGTACCTAGACTGACAGTGAGGCACAGCTGCTGGAAGATACTAGGCTTTCTGTGGAAGGGGAGCATAGGAGAGTCAAAAAGGTTGAGTTGAGACAGGTTCAACTTATGGACTCTACCTTACAGAGCTTGAGGAAGATGGCTAAGGAAGCACCTGAGCCTCAAGGAAGATGGGAGTTTGTATACTGGTACAAAGGTTTGCTGTATAGAGAGTGGACTCCAGAAGGTTGGTTAGAAGGTGAGGTAATACAGCAGTTGCCAGTGCCTAGAGCTTACCATCTGCCACTTTTAGCCATAGCACATGACATCCCTTTTTCAGGTCATATGGGTATAAAACATACTAGGAGACGTATTATGCAGACTTTATACTGGCCTGGAACTACAAAGGATGTGGTAGGATATTGTAGGACTTGTGAACAGTGCCAAAAAGTTGGCAAGGCAGGAGACAAGGTTAAGGTTTTGTTAACGCCTTTTGCCTGTTATCAAAGAACCATTTCAGAGACTGGCCATGGATATGGTGGAATCCTTGAGTACTCCAAGTTCTACAGGGAAGAAATATATCCTGGTGGTAGTGGATTATGCTACCAGATAACCTGAGGTGGTAGCCCTGTCATCTTTTGAATCAGAGAAGGTAGCAAATGCTTTGCTAGAAATTTTCAGCAGGGTAGGATTTCAAAGGGAGATACTGCCTGATCGAGTGCCAACTTCAGGTCAGACCTACTGACTTGTTTGTGGAAGCATTGTGGGATGAAACATCTAAAAAAACACCTCATACCATCCTCAGACCAATGATTTTGTGGAGAGGTTAAACTCTACATTAAAGACTATACTAGGGGCATTTGCAGACAAGTATTTGCCCCATCTATTATTTCTTTACAGGGAAGTACCACACGAATCTACAGGTTTCTCACCCTTTGAGTTGTTATACTAGCATAGGGTGAGGGGGCCTTTAGATTTGATCTGAGATGAGTGGGAAGGTGAGAGCGAATTTCACAAGGAGTCTGTTGTGGCATACATCCTTAACTTCAGGACAATACTTAAAGAGCTCATGTTTTTGGCCCAAGAAAACTTAGCATTAGACCAACAGCATAATAAGGTTTGGTATAAGAATGCTCCTGCCCGAGAGTATGCTGAAGGACAGAAGGTTATGGTAGTTGTTCATGTCAGACATAAATTACAAGCAGCCCTTTCAAGTGGTAAAGAAAGTCACTGATGTGAACTACATGGTAAACTAGTAGGTAGGAGACAGCGTGCAAACTATATTATGTCAATATGATGAAAGCTTATCATGATAGGGAGGCCCTAGTATTGAGTATTCAGAGTGGATGGCATGAGGAGTCTGAAGGGAATATGATAGCTGATCTTCTTGGTGAGGCTAGAACCGACACCTCTGTGGAAGAGATAGTTATATTGCCGCAGTTAACTCAATCAAGTCCGAGATATAGCAGCATTAAAGGAATTCAGGGACATGTTCACAGAGAAACCTGGGTGTATTGACTTGGTGCAGCACCATGGACACAGGACCCCAAAAACCTATCAAGCAGGTTCCTTATACAGTGCCTGAGAGAGTTAAACAGACTCTAAAGGAGGAGATAAGGGAAATAGGTTCATAGGTTGGTACTAGGCTTTTGGCCCTAGGGCCTATACAAGCCTAGCCATAACAATTCCCTGGCTATTTCTTCCCACAATATTTACTTCCCTGGACCCCTGTCTAGCAGGGTGACTGACATGATCCCCAGAGTGAATTTTCTATCTCACATCCAATCGTCAAGGTTCCTTTTGAAGAGGGCCAAAAAGGTGCTCTGCTTGACATGTATGGGCAGTCTATTCCAGAGTCTGGGGAGTCTCTGGGTCAGGAACCTATCCCTCCAGCATGTTTTGTTCATTGTGATGACAAGGTTTAGATCCCTGGAGCGTGTGGCTCTGAGGGATTGGGATTTCTTTAAGTCTAGCATGTCCAACAGCTCTGGGTTTGACATGGCCTTGTATGTTAAGCAGAGATTGCCTCTGAGTAGACGATATGCGGCAGAGTATAGCTGGAGTTTTTTTAGACGGTCAGCATAGGGCATCTACTTTAGGCCTGTAATTCTTTTAGTGAGGTATTTCTGCAGCCTTTCCAGTTGTTGCAGATGTCTTGAGAGGTACATACCAAACGGTGCATTGTATTCTATAATGGGTCTAATGAGGGATGTGTACAGTGGGACAATGACCTCCTTTTTTCTGGATGAAAAGCCCTTAGTGATGAAGTGTGCCACATAAAAGGATTTCCTGACTGTTGTGGTGATGTGTTGAAAAATGCCAGGAAAGCCGGACTTTGAAACAACTACCGCTTTAATCACTTTTAAAAACGCACTAAATACACACGTTTTTTCATCCTACTAGATAGTACGACTTCTTCAGAAATTACATACAAACTATTTATAAACTTTTGAATCAGTTTGGCACCAAAAAGATGCGATTGTTGTGGTGATGTGGTTATCAAAGGTGAGACCACCATCCACCTGTGTCCCTAAGTCTCTTATCACACTTTCAGTGTTTAGTCTGCTTCCACATATGTAGTAATTCACGGGTACAAGTTTTTTCCCAATGGGGATAACTATACATTTCTTGGCATTGAGCTTGAGCCCATGGCTCTGGCACCAAGCATCTGTTTCTGTAAGGCCCTTTTGTAGAATATCCCCATCATTTGGGGATTCAGTAATGGCTCCCAGTTTTCAGTCATCTGCGAACTTTGTTAGCCAGAGTCCCTTAGTGTTGGCCTGTACTTCAGAGAAGTAGATGCCAAACAAGAGCGGTCCCAGGACTGAACCCTGAGGTACTCCACTTGTCACTTGTCTGGAGCTGGATTTGGAGTCAGCTACGTTTACAGTGTGGGTTCTGTCAGTAAGCCAGTTGGCAACCCATCGAGTGATGTAGGGATTAATGCCCAGCTTAAATTTATCTATGATTCCAGAGTGGGGGATGGTGTCGAAGGCCTTGGCGAGCTCCAGATAGGCTGTGTGGACCACCTTACCCTCGTCCACAGCTCTGGAGACTGATTCAGAGAAGTCAGTCAGGTTCAGGAGACAAGATCGGCCCTTCACAAACCCAAACTGGGTGGGGTCCAGTGTTTGAAGGTTGCCAATGTCTTGGTTTATAAGTTCCATGATAATATGTTCCATGGCTTTGCAGATCAGGCTCATCAGACTGATGGGATGGTAGTTCCCAGGATCCAAGGTGGATCCCCCTTTGTGGAGTGGGATAACTGTAGATGTGCGCCACTCAGTGGGCATGAAGCCTGAGGTGAAGCTATGATTAAACATGACACTTAGGTGAGGTGCCAGTTCATTTTGTAGTTCATGTAGTACACAGCCCGGAATGTAGTCTGGTCCCATGGATGCTGTATTCTTAGCTTCGGAGAGTGTGGTTTTTACCTGTGTGGCCATTATTACTGGAATTTGGCAATCTTTTGGTACTGAGATGGGCCCTTTAGGGGGTGAGTGGGGGTGAAATTAGCACTGAATCAATCTGCCAGGATATTGACAATATTCTTGGGAATCAGTATATTTAATGCCATTCTGTTGTATCTCAGAGCAGATCTGAGGATTGCCATTTAGATTCTTGACATAGCTATAGAATGCCTTGTGGTTGTCTTTGGAATCTTTGGCAATTTTATTTTCGTAACTAGCTTTGGAGGATTTTATGAGGGATCTCAGCTTCTTACTGAGGCTGGTAAGGGAGTTTCTTTGCATCCTGGGATTTTCCTCTTTTCTGCAACAGTTTCTTCCTTTTGTTGTAAAGTTTGTTTATGGCAGGGGACCACCAGATTGGCTTCATTTTTTTGGAGGAGAGCGTCTTGGTTCTATTTGGGATGGCACGATTCATGCACAAATGGATGTGCTCATACAGGGCCTTAGTGTAGGATTCAGCAGTCGAACTTTCAGTTCCCGTCTGCATGGGTGTCATGAAGTTGGTTTTGGAGAAGTGTTTTTTATGGAGGTTTCCTTACTAGGGGGTGGGGGAGGGATGTGGATACCAAGGGTGATTAGCTTATGGTCAGACCTGACCAACGAGGGGGTGACCATAGGTGTGCAGCATCGATTTCCCATGTTGGTAAAGACCAGGTCTAGAATATTGGAGCCCCTAGTGGGACTATGGATTAGTTGATCCAGGGCATTGAAATGTATTAATTCAAGAACCGTTGGGCAAAGGTGTTGGTACATGAGTAGTTTTCCCAGTTAATGGCAGGGTAGTTGAAATCACCCAGTATTAGGGTGTTTGGTTGTATCTTAATATTTTCCAATACGTTTAGAAAGGTGTAGTGAGAATCTTGGGGCATGGTGGGGGATCTGTAGAAAGCTACAATTTGGATTGCAGTCTTACCTAGTGTTAGTTTCACCTGGAGAATTTCAGACACATTGTGTTGGGCAACTAGCCTGGTGGTGTGAATATCCTTAGTGAATATGGACACCTTTAGTGTTTCAGTCCTGGTTTGGTGGCTGAAAAGTGTGGTAAGAGTTGTAGCCTGGTATTGCAGGGATGCTCTGTGGAGCCTTGAACCAGGTCTCAGTTACTGCACAGATATCAATGTTCTCCATTTTTAGGAGTGCCTTGAGAGAGTGCATTTTGAGGTTTAGACTTCTAGCATTGAGTAGCATTACCTTCAGATTTTACATGCTTGTACCTGTTACGGTGGTGGTTTTGTCCTTTGAACTTTGCCTAAGAAAGACACTATAGGGGTGGCAAGAGCTTTAGCCAGTAACCGGAATCCCAGGGGTGACAGGTGCAGATCATCTCTGGTAAAGCATCGTGGTCTGTCAATCATGTCGTCCCAGGCAAACAGATACTGGATCCCCTTTGAATGACACCAGAAGCTTAGCCAATTGTTGAAGTCAATCATTTTGTCCTTATACTGTGATATAATTCTGGGCGAAGGCAGGATGCTACTCTGGGCTAGGGTCATACCTGCCTGGGCCACATGATCCAAATGCTCTTCCATGTCTCTTTTCATGTAGTCCAGGGAGGTACGTCTCAAGTCATTCACTCCAACATGGACAATGACAGGGTCATATTTTACTTGTTGTGGAGTGACTTGAGTACATGCGTTATGTGGCAGATCCTGGCACCCGACAGGCAACTGACTGTAATTTTTCGTTGTTCAGCCTGGTGAGTGGGACATCAGTGTGCCTGACTATAGAGTCACCTATGACTAAAGTGTTGGGTATGTTGCCTTGCCTTAGGGGCTGTTGTTGGGTGGCACACTGGTGTGAGCTATGTGACACTTTGGTTGTGATTTGTGTTTGTTTGTGTTTCAGCTTCGGAGGTCCTTGTTCCTTGGGCAGGTTAATGTTAAGGGCCTCCACATATGAGGGTTTAGTGTTGCTATGTGATAGTGTTGGTGGTGTGGGTTTAGAAGGGCTATGTGTTGCTTGAGGTGTAGTGCAGGTGTTAACCTTCTCTCTTGACTGCCTAGCACAATCTTGGGTGGAGAGAGCTTTGCTTCCATTTTGGCTATGTAACTGCATTTCTCGCAGGTTGTAGTGTTGGATGGTAGGAGGAGAGGGTTGTCTGTGTACATGAGGCAATTGCTGCATTGCCCTAGTATACCAAGATTCACTAGGTGGACAGGAGAAATCACTGGAAGCTGACCCTTGGACATGCCTGGTTTGATGCTTTTTTTGTAAAGTACAAGAGCTGTTTTCCCTTACCTTAGCAAGGTACTTTGCAATTATAAGCTGCTTAGTGCCTACAATTAATTTCTCCTTATTAACAAGGAGAGTTGAGAGCTTGCATCAGTTTAAGGTTTCCTAGTGCTTTCCAGCAGGTTTTAGAGCCAGTGCTAGTCACAGGGATACTTAAAGGTAAGATGAAAAAAACGGTTTATCTTAAACACTGCAGTGTGCACTAGAGAAGTTAAATGTGAAAGTAGGTAACTTAAGTTTTTACCTGTCTAAAAAGTTAAGTTTTAGTGGAGAGTCACTATTTTAAAACAGCAAGATAGACTGAAAGGGCATGGTCACTTTTGTATTCTGGTACTATGGAATATAGATTATAGTAAAGAACCTGTTGTGCAAGTAGATGCATCACATTATGGAGTGGGGGCTGTACTCGGCCAAGTTTCCTCAGAAGGAAAAGAGCACCCAGTGGTATATCTTAGCTGCTGACTTCAACCTAGGGAAGAATGTCATGCAGCTGTGCAGAAAGAATGTAGAAGCTGCAGCCCTATCTTTATGGAAGAAAATTCATTGTACCCACAGAGCATAACCCTTTAACATGGCTAAATAGAGTTAGCAAGCAAAATGCCAAGTTACTGAGGTGGAGTCTAGGGTTGCAAACATATAACATGACAATGCAACACAGCAATGGGGTTAATAATGCCAATGCAGATGGATTGTCCAAGAGAGGAATGGGTTGATATTCCCAGACAGACCCATTTTTCTCAAATGTTGGTTTTCAAGGGTCACTTGAAAACAATGCTTGAGTCATGGGGAGGAAAATTAGACACTGTTATTTCTGCTAACATGTCTGACTGAGTTTTTGTACATAATTTTCAGGTTAACCTGTGTTTTGTATGCCAGCATGACTATCTTTGATATTGTAAATAAATTCTTACATGTTGATTTATAATCTGTGCAGAATGTTTTAAAGACTCATCCCTGGATTCTCAAAAGCTTGCACGGAGTGCAAGATCGGTGCAGGAGCTCAAGCAGGCAATATGTCTGCCGTGTGATCCAGGAACAACCTGCATGGATGTGCATGAGCGCTCCTGCACTAATCTTGCACGAACTAAGCAAATCACCCCATTTGCAGGTGAAATCCATGCAAATGAGGTGATTTTGCAATCCAGGAATCTTGCAACAGTCCTTGCAAGACTAGTGCTATCTGCAGAAATGTACTCGGTTAGTAACTGAGTACATGTTTGCAAAATCCAAAATGGAGCTGTGACAGCCCCAAATAAAGGCTGCATATCATGTAGTAAGCATGGCAATGGCCAAGTATAAGGCCATTGGCATTGCAAACAAAAAAATAAATACAAAAATCAACTTTTATTTTTTTTAGCCGATCTCAGCTGTTTAAGCGTAGGGCAGCGGCACACAAAAGGGATCGGGGGGAAAATAATAAAATAAACCTAAAATAAGCAGTCTAACTAAAATCACTTTTCTGCCATGCAAGTCAATGGCAGGCAGAAGACAACCTGGTCGGTGAGTAGTGGTTGCTAAGGGCGAGGCTCAGTGTAAGACATGTAACTATGCATTACCAGACAATCCTATGCAAATGAGGGGAAGGATAGTGAATCCCAGTTTTCCCCAGCATGCGAGTCAGGTCCCAACAGTGTAAGAGTAGGAATAGCTTGGTGCAAGCTTAGGAGTTAGCTGACATCATGTGGGGGACAGTGCCAGGCATACTGTAAGTGGATTGGAGCCCTGTGGCTCGGGTTTCATCTTAGCTTAGCACAGCTAAGCTGGGGGGTGTGTCTAAATCTGCCTAGCACTTTTTACAAAGTCGCCGCGCACCGGGTTTTACAGGAAGAAAAAAGAAGTTAAACCAGGAAATAGCAGCAGTGTGCACATTTGAGCACTCTGTTTGCGCGGTGCGCACACGAGCTTAAACAGGAAGGGAAAACAGCAGTAGGAAGGTAATTGAGGAGAACTAGCTTAGCTGGTAGCTGAAATGTATCAGAATCAGCCAGTTACACAGGCAGCAGACCAGCCCAGCCCAGAACACTACTATAAACTAAGCAAACACCTTCCCCTCTGGTTTTTCCCACACTCTACACCACCGGTGTAAACAAGCGGGGTACTTATAACACTCACAACAGCAAAATGATAGGGGCTGCAATAGCTATCATACAACTTGTGGAAGAGGCTGAGGGTGGTGAGGATGTGAATGCTGTCAACCAACCCACAGTGAGGAGACAGAGAACAGCCTACAGACACAGGGTAACCTACCAGAGGCTACATGAGCTGGAGATAGTGGAGCACTATAGGGTGGACAGGGACCTCCTACAGCAAATTGTTGAGCTGTACCGGCCACGCCTGACAGAACTAACAGAGGGGAACCCATCCTAGTGGATACAAGGTATGTGTAGGCCTAACAATACTAGCTACAGGTACCTTCCAAAGGCCAACTGGGGATATGATGGGGATTTCACAGGCATCAGCATCCAGGGTACTCCACCAGTTCCTGGATGCCATGTCAGCACGTCGGTGAGCATGTATATTTCCCCAACACCTGTGAGTTGTTGGCCAGCAATATGCAACTGTTACACTAAATAGCAGAATACCCTGAGGTAGTGAGTGCTATAGACTGCATGCACATACACATCAAGGCACTACCCGGTGAGCAGGGTAGGGTCTACATCAACCGCAAGGGCTTCCCCTCCATCAACTGCCAGGTCATGTGGGCTTCCCCTCTATCAACTGCCAGGTCATGTGCAATGCCCAGGGCATAATAATGAATGTGTGTGCTGGCTGCCCTGGAAGCTATCACGATTCCCACATCTGGCATCTGATGCAGCTGTACCAGAGATTTGTTAATGGGGACATCCCTCACGGTCACCTAGTGGGAGATGCTGGATATGCACTGTCGCCATGGATGATGACATCCATCAGAAATGCACACACACCCGAACAAGAACTCCATAATGAGGCACACGCACAGACCAGAATTATAGTAGAGCGTGTGTTTGGGATGCTCAAGTCATGGTTCCAGTGCCTGGACACATCCGGTGGAGCCTTGCAGTATTCACCAACTGCATGTACCCAAACTGTCCTTGTATGTGCCAAGCTACACAATATGATCCTGCGGAAACAGCTGCAGCAGGAACAGCATGGAGCAGGACCACACAGCCCCCCACCATTGCCAAGGCCTGCACAGGCACAGAGTGACTCGGAGGAGGAACAACCTGAGCCTGCCCCAGTAGGCAGCAGGAGGTGTGCCCAGTATGCTCTGGCAAAGAGGCAATGCATAGCATATACACTGACACAGGAAAGACCCAGGGAATAACACCTCTCTCTGACTCTCACATACAGTAAAAGGATGCCAAACATTACACTACCTGTGCCTAACCATGTGTAGGGAGTATACTATGTGCATCCGACATAGGCAGCCCTGCAGCACCACCCTCAATACTGGGACTCCCACAAGATAAGTGACTCACAGATGCCAGTCGGTGGGGGGGGGGGGTCACATACCCAACAACAGTCACAGCCAGCACGACAAATGTAAACAAACACAAACAAAGGCTGTGCTATGGCCTCTGAATGAGTCCTATGGGTAACCCCCCAGGCCTTCACAGACAGGCTACAGCAGGTCAGGCAGTGGGATGTCAGTTCTGAAGGGTAGGAAGTCAGAAACTAATATGTAGGTAATTAAAAGCTAAGATCTGTAAGTCACTGGTGTGCCTCTAGCCAGCACAATAAGTAAGACTACAGACTGAAATGGAGTACCCGACATACCAGTACAGTCCTAGCAAATGTGTACAAGTGTCAGGTGTGCCCCCCCTATCCAATGCAGAAATGTAGTCACAGTTAGGTGTGCCACCCCAATCCTGTGTAGAAATGTAGAAATAGTCAGGTGTGCCCCCATCCTACTTAGAAATATAGTAACAGTCAGGTGTGCCCCCAATCCTGTGTAGAAATGTAGAAATAGTCAGGTGTGCCCCCCATCCCACGTAGAAATATAGTAACAGTCAGGTGTGCCCCCCCACAATCCTGTGTAGAAATGTAGAAATAATCAGGTGTGCCCCCCCCGTCCTATGTAGAAATATAGTAGCAGTCAGGTGTGCCCCCCAATCCTGTGTAGAAATGTAGAAATAGTCAGGTGTGCTCCCCCCCATCCCATGTAGAAATATAGTAACAGTCAGGTGTGCCCCCCCACAATCCTGTGTAGAAATGTAAAAATAGTCAGGTGTGCCCCACCCCATCCTACATAGAAATATAGTAACAGTCAGGTGTGCCCCCAATCCTGTGTAGAAATGTAGAAATAGTCAGATGTGCCTCCATCCTACGTAGAAATATAATAACAGTCAGGTGTGCCCCCCCAATCCTGTGTAGAAATAGTCAGGTGTGCCCCCATCCTACGTAAAAATATAGTAACAGTCAGGTGTGCCCCCCCCACAATCCTGTGTACAAATGTAGAAATAGTCAGGTGTGCACTCCCCCATCCTATGCAGAAATGTAGTAACAGACCATGCCAAATGATCGACGGATACCCTGCAGAGACAGCATGCTACCTGAAGGTGTACAACACAAAGGTCAGCACTGCAGTACAAACTACCTGGACTCGATCCAGACATTCAATACAGATGGCCATACTGGGCATGCCCACATAATTAGTGTAATGAAGGCAATGTCAGTCAACAACATACTGAAAGGTCATACTGGGCATGCTCACACACTTACATGAAGGCCATGTCTGCAAACACCAGTAGACCCGACATATCTGGCAGCCGCAGATGTTAGTGCAGACACTCCTCAGTATGCACCACACATGCTTTGCACACACAGTGGTTAGGAATACAGGCATATATGTAAGGACAACACACTATAATAAGCCAAAGGTAGACATACATAGATGTGTAGAAGAGGGTGACTGTGACAAGGAGCCATCCAGGGCTCTCCCACCCAGCACACAGCCAAAGGGCTACAACCACATGAGGGTATGATGTCACACACTGCAGATACTAGCCACCGGTATCTGTCAGCATTACAGAGTATGTGGTGCACGTGCCAGCTGCGCAACATGACTGTTCAAGGAATTAATCATCTAGCAACTGTATACACATACCTGTGGAATATGACCCAGGTTGTGCCCACATCTGGCATGTCAACCCCTAGATGAATGGGTTATGGCCCATGCACACACACTGCCCTTCCCATAGCCCCACTATGACAAGCCTGCTGAGGTCATCTACTGTGAAATACACCTTTGGGATAGTTGTATCCCAGTAATCTCTGCGGCGTGTCCCATAACTGTGAACTGCTGTAGTATGATAAACTAGTTAGCTAGGAGTTCTAACCCCAGCCTTGGCAGGTGTGTGTGTCTGGTTGACTCTCTGTGTAGAGAGAAATGCTTTTTAGGGTGGTCACACTCCCTACAATTGAAATGCTGTACATTGGTAAGGCTGCTGATGTCATCCACCTAGAAATACATCCCTGGAAAAGTTGTATCCCAGTAATCTCTGTGGCATGTCCCATAACTGCATACTGCTGTAGTGTGATAAAATAGTTAGGTAGGAGTTCAATTCCCAGGTGTGTGTGTGTGAGTGTGTGCATGTATGTGTGTGTGTGTAGAGAGCCATGCTTTTTAGGGTAGTCACACTCCCTACAATTCAAATGCTCATCTTTGGCAAGGCTGCTGATGTCATTCACTTAGAAATACACCTCTGGGAAGCTGTAGCCCAATAATCTCCATAGCGCATCCTATAACTGTGTACTGCTGTAATGTGATAAATTAGGTAAGTAGCTGTTCTAATCCCAGACATGGCAAGTGTGTGTCTGTGTAGAGAGCAATGCTTTTTAGGCTAGTCACACTCCCTACAATTCAAATGCTCATCTTTGTCAACACTGCTGATGTCATCCACCTAGAAATACACCTCTGGGAAGCTGTAGCCCAGTAATCTCTGTAGCACATCCTGTAACTGCGTACTGCTGTAGTGTGATAAATTAGGTAGGTAGCTGTTCTACTCCCGGATATGGCAAGTATGTGTGTGTGTCTGTCAGACCCTGTCTGTGTAGAGAGCAATGCTTTTTAGGGTAGTCACACTCCATACAATTTGTATGCTCTACTTTGGCAAGGCTGCTGATGTCATCTACCTAGAAATACACCTCTGGGAAAGATGTAGCCGGGTAATCTCCGTAGCGCGTGCCATAACTGCATACTTCTGTAGTGTGATATAGACACCTGTTAGGTGTTCTATACCCACTCATGTTGATTGTGGATGTTTTGTGTGTGTGTGTTTCAATGTCTGTGTAGAGAGCAATCCGTTTTAGGCTAGTCACACTCAGTACATTTCCAATGGCCTACTTTGGCAGTCCTGCTGATGTCATCCAATGTGAAATACACCTATGGGGAAGGAGTTCTCCAGTAATCCCTGTGGTTTGTCCTATACAGCTCCATACTGTAGTGTGATATAGACCTCTGTTAGAGGTTCTATGCCCACACATGTCGGTTGTGGATGTTTTGTGTGTGTTTCAATGTCTGTGTGGGGAGCAATGCATTTTAGGCTAATCACACTCAGTACACTTCCAATGGCCTACTTTGGCAGTCCTGCTGATGCCATCCAATGTGAAATACACCTTTTTGGAAGGAGGTCTCCAATAATCCATGTGGTGCGTCCTATAACAGCTCCATGCTGTAGTGTGATATAGACCTCTGTTAATGGTTCTATACCCAAACATGTCGGTTGTGGATGTTTTGTGTGTGTTTCAATGTCTCTGTGGGGAGAAATGCATTTTAGGCTAGTCACATGCAGTACATGTCCAATGGCCTACTTTGGCAGTCCTGCTGATGTCATCCAATGTGAAATACACCTTTGGGGAAGAAGTACTCTAGTAATCTCCATGACGCGTACTATAACTACGTAGTGCTGCAGTGTAATAAACTAGTTAGGTAGGGGTTCAAGTCCCAGACATGACAAGTGTGTGTTTGTAACTTGTATCCTGTGTGGAGGTGGGTGTGAGCGTTTGACACATGGGCCCAATGTGGGGCAAGTTTTGCAAATGTCTTTTATGGTGGCCCTATATCACAATGTCCACTGTACAGGGATAACAGATGTGAAATATCCAAGAGGCTGGGGTGCAAATCCATAGCCATACATGTGATATCACAGCCAGGCAATCACAGTTAGCAACCCCAGTATTACCCAGAGCACACTCTAAACCCATGTCACATACAAACACACACATGCCAAGGCAACAGCCAATATGTGTGTAGTACACTGCATATTGGCGACTGATAGTAACTATGGAGTGATTGTAGTCGCATACAGAGGGCATGGCACCTTGTCCATATGTCCAATAGGCACATACATGCAGACAGTGCACCTTCCCCATGTTTCCAACTGGACACCTGTGGTGCCATCACATGTAACCCACAAAGGACATACCATGCCTGCAAACATGCCCTGCATGGGCAGATGCCACTGATGCCAGGGAATGCCATTAGCATGCTATCAATGTAGTTGCTGGGTTAACCTGCTGTCCATTACCAGTTCCTGCCACAGGTGGCCAAGACTGGCACATCTGATGATAATGTGTACACAACATGGGCCCAACACCCCAGGTACAGTTTTACATGTCACTGTACATGCATGTAGGAGGTGTGCACATCCCAGACACCATCCATGTTATGGACTAGGGAACACATACATGACAAGTGATGCACAGCATTGGCCACATGCAACAGCCACCCAGGTGACTGGATGGTGGATACAATACTCACTTGTGTAGGCAAATGCAGAAACCACAGGCCTGAGCCACAATGCAGACCATTGTCATGTGACCTGATGCCAAGGTATACCCATCACCTAGCCTTGTATAGCCATCTGGCACAGTTGACCACCACATACTCGTGCAGAAATGCACCCATGCATGTCAGTACTGGTACCCTGTGTGTTTGTGTGTGTGTTGTATGATGTATAGAATCACATCCACACTCACTACAACCCCCAGTGGCATGCTGTCTGTCAGACACCTCCCCATACCTTTACCCTTATAACCTCTGTATGACCCATGTGGTGCATGTGATACATGCACAGTAATGTGTTGTGGCAATCTCACTAGTGATGAGCTATATCCCTGGCCCTGCCAAGTGTGTCAATGTGTGTGCGTCCCTGTTTGAGTGTGGATGTGTTGACACTGGCACCTGTTCATGCAGACAGGCATGTGTACATCACCTAACGTATAGCTACTGTATCCCTGTTGCAGATATCACTCACCATCACATATATGTTCTGCGGACTCCACAATAGGTAACCTATGTGACGCATCCAACAACTGCATAGGAGTGTGATAGCACTACATAGTCATCAAGAGTTTGATACTCTGTGCTGGTAGGTGTGTGACACAAACATGCTTAGGTTTTACTCTCCCACCCCTCCCTGGCTTGTCGATGCCTCTGTCTACCTCTCTCACTCCCTCATTGGTGGATGTGGAGACCTATACCTGCTTTTCTTAGGCAGCAGCATGTGTATTTTAGGTAATGCACAGGATCAGCTGATGGCCTCTGAATGAATTGCAGCGCTCCCCTAGCTGATTGCATGTGGAACAGCTGTGGTAACATTCCCATAGCCAATTGCATGGAAACACACTCCAATATCTAGGAACATCATGTTTGTGTTGGTCCTTTTCATTCACTGTGAGCAGGAACTCGTTCTGTTGTTTGGCAAACAGTATCTCAGATGGAATGGGGATTTACCTTTGACAACATACACTGTGGAAACAGGCCAACACACAGGAGGCAGATGTGCCTGACCTGACTACAGACTGTAAGTGCTGCTATACGGCATTCAGAGTAATGTTGGTTTAACAGGGTGTGTGCAGATATGGCTGTCCTACATGTATTAATACCTGCCATGTCAGTTGTATGTTTATGAGGACTCCCCATCTGTAGTGTCATCTGCAAACTGGGCAGTGTGTGGTGCCTTTGGTGTCATGTGTTACCCACAGAACATGTATCTGTGAACTGCAGAAGGTAGTGTGAGGACTGCAGTCTGTAGAGGGTGAAAGCCATGACAGTTACTGACTTCATATCCCTCATAGGACATATGTTGCAACAAATCCTGTTACAATAGTAAATGTATGATGTTATCACAGCAACATGTCAATATTGGCCCTGTGTATGTGCTTCCAGCCACAACTCAGTCAACCTTTGTGCACATGTCATGCATTAAGAGGTGCATATGTGCTGTACACCATAATTAGTCTCATCATATCTGATAACAAGTCAGTGAGATATCAGACTGCTACACATGTTATGTACAGTCGGGGTTATATTTGATGACATAACCTGGACATACTGTGGTTGTTAGTACAGTACGGAGGTCTGTGTACTTATGGTGAATGTCAACAGTATGTGTATTGTTAATATGTACTTTGGCCTGTGTACAGACTGTGGTAGTTGTCATCATCCTAGGTCCTGTCCTATCTGATGTTACATGCTGCTCCACTGTATGTTACCGTATTGGCTTACAAGTTTGTAGGGCCATACACACACATGTCCCATACCACAGTCAGCCATCAGGCCAAACTGTGTAGCGGCCCAGTATATGTAGGGTTAGTGTGTGAGTGACACATATGACGATGGTGTTGAACAGATAGTCCATATACTGTAATATTATGCTAGCTTGCCATATGTGGCTGTGGCTGTGATCTCATTGGTTGTGGTTATGCACTTTCGCACAGGTGTATCTTACCCTGTGCTGTGACATGCCTGTACAGCTTGTTATATATGCAGGTGCATGTGCATTCCCTCATAGGAGATGTAAGCCAGTGTTGAGCCAGTCTGCCTGTAGCCTGCACAGTGCATTGTTACATGTCTAGCAGCTTAGTGCACTTATCCAGTGAGATGTCATGTGCAGATACTTGCCAGATGTACTGCTGCTGGGCCTCCCTTAACAGTCATGTATGTCAGACAGAGCAGTGGGACACTGTACAGATGTATGTCAATATCTAGAGGGTAGTATGTGGCAATGGCAACCCTGTACCAGCGGTTATTACATGTCAGTCCAGACAGGGGTGTGTGAATGCATAACCTATGTTGGCATATGTATACCAGTCATTATGTGTTATACCCATCTACATGGCTGTTAACATCCACATTGTCAGGCATGGTACACATGTTTTGCACTAAGGGATTCTGTGTATACCTCTGGACTGTACATAGTGTATCTGAATGTTCACACATTTTGGCCAATATCTCTGCTGCAGTTGACAGGGGCAGTACTTTACTATGATTTCCTTAGGATGTCTGTCAGTAGCCAATGGCACACATGTGGAAAGCAGATGTGACCTCCCACACATACCATGTCTGTGAAGACTATCCTAATTACAGTGGCAATAGTATATAGCATTGTAATAGCACACAAATAAAGGTTTTCCTTTCTGTAAACCTGTGTGTGGTGTTTTTTCCTATGGCCTATCTGTGGGTATATGTTGCAGGCAATAATTACCATTTGTATGGGTTGCCCATACAGTGTCCAATTGTTCAGTTGTGAGGGTGGCCTAATGGTTAAGGTGTTTGCCTTACAAACACAAGGTGCAGGGTTTGAGTCTCACAAGGGATAATTGGCTAGGCTTACAATGGCTCGCAAGGACAGTTAGCCTAGTACTAACCTATGAACCTATGAACATTTGTTTACTGGGAAACTGTAGGCATAGTGGCTGTTCCATATTTTGTGCACCTTCTACATATGTATCTTATTGTACATATCTCTGCATGTGTATGTGTAGTCATATGTATGTGTGTATATATATATATATATATATATATATATATATATATATATATATGTGTGTGTGTGTGTGTGTGTGTGTGTGTGTGTGTATCTGTATTTGCATATATGTGTTCCTGGGGATGTTGATAGCTTTCAAATTTTACATTTCCTATAGGAGCCAGACTGTACTGCCTGATATGTTACCAATACCAGCCTGACATCATACAGGTGGGATGTAGTACTCTTAACATCTTGTGCCCATGTCACGTCAGGTTCTGGTTATGGGACCTGAAACACTTGGTAGTGTATTGCAGGGTGGATGTGTTTGTCTGTGGGGGGGAGGGTATGCCTATTCATACAAGACGTATATCGTTTGGGGCCTCTCAACCCCATTAACGGTGCATGTGGACATGCTTGTTTTTGTTAATCTACCATTGCTATCTACAGATGTATGGCCACATATACCTATATATACATATATATATATATATATATATATATATATATATATATACACACATATATATATATATATATATATATATATATATATATATATATATATATATGACTATGTCCATATATACCTACATAGATATATAGCTGTGTACATATATGTACCTTGCTGTGTATATGTAGACATATAGGTGTAGACATATATATGTGTTGATGTAGGCATTTGCATGTATATATGTTCATATATATTTATATATATATATGTATATATTTCTAAATATACATATATATATCTACATATATAGATATGTTGTATCTGTTTAGATATTAATATACTTAAAAACACATACATCTAGATGTTGGTATACATTCTCTGTACTGTTGCATGACTGGGCTGGATGATATGTTTCTGAAAACATCAGATTTATTTATATCTGTCATGGCTTAGTGGTAAATCACTTTGTCTATGGTGTGCAAGGTCCTGGGTTCGAGCCTTGCAGAGGCTGTTTATTTTGTTACTGGGCAGAACACGATCTGATGGATACAGAGTGATCAAGGCACTTTAAAGCAGTTGTAAGTGGGTTTGCGTGGCGGTAAGTACTACTAATTTCCAGTTACAGTTTCTTACACTCAGTTAGCTTCTAAATTGCTTAACCTGTGTAGGCAGTGCTTACCCATGTGCAAACCCACTTACAACTGCTCAAAAGTGCCTTAATCACTCTGTATCCAATGGCCCTTGTTTTCCCCAGCAACAAAATATACAACCTCTGCAAGGCTTGCACCCAGGAGCCTGCACACCATAGCCAATGTGATTTACCACTAAGCTGTAGCAGATATACATAGCCCTGATGTTTCCACAAACATATCATCCAGCACAATCATTCAACAGTACAGGAAATGTACTTTTACATCTAGATGTATGTGTGCTTGTAAATATATATATATATATATATATATATATATATATATACACACATATAACTAAATAGAAATATACCTCTCTTTCTCCATGCATACATCTATTCATATATGTCTACATATATATGTCAATATATATATATATATATATATATATATATATATATATATATATATATATATATATATATATATATATATATATAGATATGTATATACAGATATATATCTATAGATATAATAGAGAACATAACAAAGACATATATGAACACAGGCACCATTAATGGGGGTGAGGGGCTCAAGCAACATAAGTCTTACTCATATTGATATCCCCCCACCCAGCAAAACAGGTCTGCCCTGCAATACAATACAATACCAACTGTTGCAAATGCCATAAACAGGACATGACACTACATGGCCACAAGATGTTAACAGTAAGCCATCCCACCTGTATTATGTCAGGCTGGTATTGATAACATATCATGCAGTACAGTCTGGCTACCATAGTGAATGTACAATGTGTAAGCAATAAACAGTCCTACGATACATATACACAGACACATGTATGCAGATACTTATATATGCATATATATAAATATATATATATATATATATATATATGTGTGTGTGTGTGACTACACATACACACACAGAGGTATGTCTAGGAAGATATATAATCAGAGGGTGCACACCATACTGAACAGCCAGTATCCCTACAGTTGCAACCTCATCCGATGGACAGTGTATGAGTCACCCATACCAAAGACAACTGTTGCCTGAAACATATACCCACAGAGAAGTCAAAGGATGTAACGCAATACACAGGTCTGTATACATAAGAAAGGTTTATTTGTGTACTATTACAGTTGTATATGCCATGTCATATAGCTGATTATGCTTTGAAATACATGCAAACAGAGTAATGTAACTCGCAAACAGATAATTTATTACAGTAATCCAAAAACATCACATCTGTTGGTGTCCACGCCAAGGCCAAGTAGTACAACAGGAAAGACAGACTGGGTCACAGGATAACAAGCAATGAACAGTATGTAATGCAGATGACTCTCTACATGCAAATACATACATACATACACTCTCTACTCTCTGCATGACTGCACAGCTAAGCATCATTCAAACAGAATCATCAAATTTGCAGATGACCCCACAGTAATCGGCCTTATCAAGAAGGAAGATGAGGGAGCCTACAGGGAGGAGGTGACCCAACTCATTCACTGGTGTACTGACAACAACTTAGCATTAAATGTTGGGAAAACCAAGGAAATCATCATCTATTTTAGGAAGGTAAATAAGCCACACACCACTATCGTCATCAATGATGCCACTGTGGAGAGAGTTAATTGCACCAAATTCCTAGGGATATATATCTCACAAGACCTCAGTTGGGCCACAAACACTTCTTACCTTATAAAGAGAGCCCAACAACATCTCCACTTCCTTAGGAGACTTCCTAGAGCTATCCTCCCCCACAGGTCCTACTTACCTTCTACAAGACCACAATTGAGAGTGTACTGACAAACAACATCATTGTCTGGTATGGAAATTGCTCTCAAGCCGATCAGAAGGCACTGGATAAGATCATTAAACAAGCCACAAAAATCATTGGCCCCAACCTTCAGTCCCTACAGGACATATATTCAAACAGATGCTATGGCAGAGTCCGAAAACTACTGAGGGATATATATCATCCGGCCTATGGACTGTTCAAACTCCTGCCAACAACGAAGCGCTACAGAAGCATTAGATGCAGGGCATCCAGATTCCATAACAGCTTCTTCCCATGTGCTATCAGACTGATGAACACAAACATATAGCCTAACCTGCTAAATGGGTAAACAAACATTATTTATGTGCAACATGTCATTGTTATCTACATAGCTCACTTTACAATTTATACTTTATTGTGTTTATTTTTAGTATCTTATTTTTTATTTCTATTTCAGTATTTTTAAATTATTATTAATCTTCCTTCTGTAAACTATAATTCTTATGGTATGAGCCCTAGTATCGAAATTTCATGCAGTAACATGCACTTTTTCCTCTATGTTGATCTGTATGACAATAACGTTTACTTTGACTTTTGACTTTGACAGATGTATAGCCTAGCGGCCTCTAAATACACTCTGCACGCAATCCCTAGGGGAAAAAGACCTAGGACGACACAATGGGCAGTATCTGTTACATAACAATGCATAACTGAAATCATCACAATCACACTGATGGCAGTAAGCAGTAGGCCAGCAATGTTCACAAGGTGAAATGTATGGTAATGTACATCCGTATACTTTAATGCAGCTTACTACTGGTAGTCCTCACATGTTATAATACCCTATGATACTTATGGTGCATACCCCCCATACACTGACTTACAGGGGCATATAACACTGTTAAATACACTGACCTCTAGACTGCAGAGGTGTACACATGTGTTGTGCAGATGAAGCCCACATATACATGGTGCATAAGTTCTGTGCACCATTATTTATTGACATCATACCTGATAACAAGCCAGTCAGATAACAGACTGCCGGACATGTAGTGTGTAGTTGGGGTTGTTTCTGAGGACATTACTTGGACATTCTGTGTTTGTGTGTACAGTACTGTGGTCTGTGTACATAGGGCAGGGGTCTGCAACCTTCACTATCCAAAGAGTCATTCCTGACCCTGCACCCACCAAACTAAATTCATTGGGAGGCACAACATATATCTGACTCCTAAAATGAAGATAGCAGAGCATATATGGTTTCATATATAGTTATACTAAATATAAAATAACTAAGTGTATAAGAACAATACCCAACATATGTCCATAATTGTGTTCCTGTGTTGGAATTGCTTGATTTGATCTGTGTGTGTGTGTGTTGTGCGGTAGAGTGTTCATTAATCCTCAGAGGTACAGGGAGCCACTACAGCAGAGTGGGAAAGACAAATGTGGCTCCAGAGCCACAGGTTGCAGACCCCTGGGTTAGGATGATTGACGACAGTATGTGTATTGCACTTACGAACCTTGGGCTCTGTACAGACTGTGGTAGATGCCATTGTTCTCGGTCCTGTTTTATCTGATGTTTCATGCTGCTCCAGTGTATGGTATCCTATTGGCTCACATGTCTGTAGGGCCAGACACACACGTGTCCCATACCACAGACAGCCATTGGACCACACTGTGCCATGACCAGTGTATGTAGGGTTAGTGTGTGAGTGGCACATATGAGAATGGTGTTTATTAGACAATCGTTATAGTCTCATATTAAGCATATGTATCATATGTGGCAGTGGCTGCACTGACATTGGATGTGGGCATGCATTTTCTCACAGGTGTCTGCTACGCTGTGCTGTGACCTGGGTGTCGAGCCTGCTATAATCGCAGGTACATGTGTATTCCCCCATACAATATGTAGTCCAGTGTTGTAGCAGTCTACCTGCAGTTTGCCCAGTGCTTTGTGACATGCCTAGCAGCCTACTGTAATTACCCAGGGTGCTGTTATGTCCAGTTATTTGCAAGACATACTGCTGCCAGGCCAGCATAACTGTTGTGTATTTCTGACAAAGCAATGGTATGCTGTACAGATGTATGTCACTATCTACTGGGTAGTATGTGGCCATGTGAACTCAGCACCACCAGGTATTATGTGTCAGGACAGACTGGCATGTGTGCGTGCATACACTGTGTGGGCATATGTACTCCAGTATTGTCGTGATATACCCATGTATATAGCTAGTAACATTCACATTGGGAGGCGTGGTCCATATGTCTCGCATGAAGGGGGCATGTGTACACTTCTGGACTGACCACAGAGTGCCAGACTGTCCACATATATATTAGTCATATCCTTGCTGTAGTCCACAGGATCATTACTGTGCTAGCAGTGGTACTGTACTATGATGCCCTTAGGATGTCTATCCATAGCCAGTGGTGTACATGTCTACAGCAGATGTGACCTCCCACACCCATATGTCTGTTAAGACACTCCTATGACAGTAGCAACAGTCTACATATATACTTGCAATACATCTATGACATCCCCTTGCACTAAGGGGTTGGGACTATTGGTGCTGAGGTAGGACTCCACTCCATGTTCTGGACATATGGTAAAAATATGTGTTCACATATATCCACATATCTATATAGATATATACACATATATATCCACATACATATATGGACATATACAAATCCACATACATATATGGAGATATAAATGTACATATATATATATATATATATATATATATATATACATATAAACACTCACACATATACATATACACAGCAATGACTTCAACAAGTGGCTAAGCTTCTTATGTCATTCAAAGGGGATCCAGTATCTGTCTGCCTGGGACGACATCATTGACAAATCACGATGCTTTGCCAGAGACGGTCTGCACCTGTTGCCCCTGGGATTCAGGATACTGGCTACACCTCTTGGCACCCCCATAGTGCCTTATCTAGGCAAGGTTCAAAGGAAAAAAACAACACCGTAACAGATACAAGCATACAAAACTGAAGGTAATGCTACTCTATGCTATAAGTCTAAACCTAAAAAGGCACTCTCTTGAGGCACACCTACAAATGGGGAACATCGATATCTGTGCAGTAAATAGGACCTGGTTCAATGCTCCAGAGAGCACACCTGTAATACCAGGCTACAACTCTTTATCACACATTTTGGGCACCAAACCAAGACCACAACACTACAGATGGAGGAGTGTCCATATTCACCAAGGTTATTCACACCTCCAGCATAGTTCCCAACACAATGCATCTGAGACTCTCCAGGTGCAACTAACACTAGGTCAGACTGCAAGCCAAATTGTAGCTTGCTACAGATCCCCCACCATGCCCCAAGATTCTCACTACACCTTTATAAACATACTGGACAATATTAAGATAAAACCAAACACTATAATACTGGGTGATTTTAACTACTCTTCCACTAAATGGGAAAACTACTCGGGTACCAACACATTTTACCAACGGTTCCTGGAATTCATACATTCCAACCCCCTGGATCAACTAATCCATTGTCCATCCAGGGGCTCCAATATCCTAGACCTGGTCATTAACAACATGGGAGAAAGATGCTCCACACCAGTGGTCAACCCCCTCATTGGTCAGGTCTGACCATAAGGTAATCACCGTTGACATTCACATCCCACCCCCACCCTCCAGTAAGGAAACCTCCATAAAAACCCTCTCTAAAGCTAACGTTATGCTACTCAAGTCAGAAGTGACAAACTTCATGACACCCATGGAGACGGCAGCTGAAAGTGCAACTGGTAAATCCTACACTAAGACACTGTATGAGCACATCCACTCATGCATGAATTGTACCAACCCAAATAGAACCAAGACGCTGTCCTCCAAAAAAGGAAGCCAATCTGGTGCTCCACTGCCATAAACAAATTATACAACAGAAGGAAGAAACTTTTGAAGGAAAAAGGATAATCCCAAAATGCAAACTGCTCCCTTACCAGCCTCAGTAAGAAGCTGAGATCCCTCAAAATCCCCCAAAGCTTATTACGTAAATACAATTGGCAAAGATTCCAAAGACAACCACAAGACATTCTATAGTTATGTCCAGAATCTAAATGGCAATGCTCAGAAATGCTCTGAGCTACAACATAATGGCATTAAATATACTGATTCCAAGGAGTTTGCCTATATCCAGGCAGATCGATTTAGTGCCACATTCACCCTCCTCTCACCCCCTAAAGGGCCCATCTCAGTACCAAAAGATTGCCAAATTCCAGTAATCACTGCCACACAGGTAAAAGCCACTCTCTCCACAGTTAGGAATACAGCATCCATGGGACTAGATGACATCCCGGGGGGCTGTGTACTACATGAAGAACAAAATAAACTTGCACCTCACCTCAGGCTTTGATCCCACTGAGTGGCACACAGCTACAGTTATCACACTCAAAAAGGGGGGATCCACCTTGGATCCTGGGAACTACTGTCCCATCAGTCCGACGAGCCTGATCTGCAAGGGCATGGAATGCATTATCATGGAACTTATAAACAAAGAAATTGGCAACCATCAAACACTGGACCCCTCCCAGGTTGGGCTTGTGAAGGGCCAATCTTGTCTCCTGAACCAGATTGACTACTTTGAGTCAGTCTCCGGAGCTGTGGAAGAGGATAAGGTGGTCCACACAGCCTATCTGGACTTGGCCAAAGACTTCAACACCATCCCCCACTCTGGAGACATAGTTAAACATATGAAGCTGGCCATAATCTCCTACATCACTTGATGGGTTGCCAACTAACTTCCTGATGAAACCCAGACTGTAAAAGTAGCCAACTCCTATCCCAGCTCCAGACAAGTGACAAGTGGAGTACCTCAGGGTTCAATCCTGGGACCGCTCTTGTTTGGCATCTACTTCTCTGAAGTACAAGCCAACACTACAGAACTCTGGTTTACAAAGTTCACAGATGACTGCAAACTGGAAGCCATTATTGCATCCCCAAATAATATTGATATTCTACAACAGGGCCTTACAGAAACAGATGCTTGGGGCCAGACCCATGGGTTCAAGCTTAATGCCAAGTAATGTCTAGTTATCCCCTTTGGAAATACCATGTACCCATGAATTACCACATAGGTGGCGGTACGCTAAACACCGAAAGTGTGATGACAGACATATGGACACAGGTGGACAGTGGTCTCATCTTCATTAATCACATTGCCACAACAGTAAGGAAATCCTTCTATGTGGCACACCTCATCACGGAGGGCTTTTCATCCAGAAAAAAGGAGGTAATTGTCCCACTGTACTCATCCTTCATTACACCCAGTAGAGAGTACAATGCCCCATTTGGTATGTACCTCACAAGACATCTGTGACAGCTGGGAAGGCTGCGGAAATACCTTACTATAAGAATCACAGGCCTAAAGCAGATACCCTATGCTGACCATCTAGAAAACCTCCAGCTAACCTCTGTGGCATATCATCAACTCAGCCTTGTATGTTAAGCAGAGATAGCCTCTATGTCAAACCCTGGGGAAATAACATCTGCAATAAGTGTATGTAATGCCATGTACAGTACATGTGTCTATGTGCTGTCATTACAGTAGCAAAGGGTTTTGAGTGTCATGTCTGGGACACACAACTATATGAGACCTGTACAGCACTGTTATCCATGTGAATGTGTTACATGCAGGGGTAGCAACCCAGGGTACATGCTGTCACACTGGCATGTAGTGTAACATGGTGTTGCTACTGTCGACAGTGCTGTCCCAGGGAAGGGTAGAGTGCTAACATTACCACTGACAACAAGCACACCTGCGGGCATAGCTGCACTCTGATGCCTCACTGTCATGTTCCTGGTGTATGGGCTGTGTCACCGTATATATCCCCTACTGGATAATAATCAGACATGTGGAATATAACTGCAGAGTACCGTCTGTACAGCACATTAGTGAGAGCTTACAACATGTAGTAATGGCATACATATTGTTGTCAAACATTCATCTATCGACACATTCATCCTGCTGCTTAGCTACTTGTGAAACTGATGTCTGTCAGTCCCTCTACAGATGTACAGATGGCAGGTATCTAGCTGGGATATGTACAGACAACCTATGCTTG
Organism: Protopterus annectens; assembly: GCF_019279795.1. Taxonomy (NCBI): domain Eukaryota; kingdom Metazoa; phylum Chordata; order Ceratodontiformes; family Protopteridae; genus Protopterus; species Protopterus annectens. The sequence continues at coordinate 388,249,112 of NC_056748.1, read as the reverse complement.
ATTGACACTGACATGTCTGGCATGTCTATGTGTGTGCATGTCTGCATATCTGTAGGGTACACCATTCCGAGGATACATACTCCTATTACACTACACATCGCCACACAGTAGTACAGATAGTGTTGTCGCTGCCCATAGGTGAGGCATGGCAATGCAACACCCTACTATGCCTGTGGCATGTGCATTAGATGCATATCCCTGTAGTACCACTGTTGTGATATACAATGGGTTGTATTGCCATCATGGGCAATGTCTGATAGTGGGTATGTCAGACTGTCATAATGGGTTCCAGTGCATACAATAACCACTGGGGGATGTGGGTGATGTGTACACTGTCATTACACCATGGTACACCCAGTATATGTCCCACGTACCACTTTCTGGTGACCACTGCCACCATCAACTATACAGGTAACTTATACCACAATACAGCCCAGTTGTGCATGTGCTATGTGCAGCCTATCTGTAACACATTGGACACATGGACTAGTTAGTTAGCATCAATAAGCCCAGGTCTCTAAGATGTGTGTCTGCCTGTTATGTGTCTGTCAATGTGTATATGATGGTATGCCACACTATGTATTGTCCATATACAACCATTACATCCCCCATTACCATATTGTACATGTCTGTGGATGTTCTGCATGTAACATGTAACCTGGTACACACCTCACCTTAAACATTGTGTGGTGTGTGCAATGAAAGCCACACAGTTTAGTAGCACTACATACCTAGGTAGGGGTCTAGTCACAGTGTTGCCAAGTAAGGATGTGCGTGTATGTGGATGGGTTGACATAAGGTTGCAGATTATAGATGTCCCACTGGGTCACCTGTCAATGTGGCACACGCAATAACTGTTATAAAAACCTGTGACGTGTGCAACTGTACACTGGATATGTCACAGCCATCGTGTCACCACAGTGCCATAACCCTTGTAGAATATGACTGCTGACCATCTTCCTGCTGACACATGTGCACCTACAACACAAATGGATAACATTATGGAGATTACAATCAATCAGTGTTACTAACAGCTGAAATGCATCATAGCTGGATGGCTACACTACCTGATATGTATGCATTGCACATTACCACTGACAACATCTTACACTGCAGTACATTGCTGTACACTGTTACAGTCACCGTGTGCATCAGAACCATATTAGCCTGTCCCTACATCGATGTTATGGATGACAGGGATGTGGCACAGGTATCATCATATGCACAGGGTGTGTTGCTGGTTTGCCAGAGGCTGAGGGTGGTCCATACATTTGACACCATGTGTGTGGGTGAGGAGTTTAATTCTTTGATCGGGGCATGGTGATGTGGTGTGTGTTGGTATGGGGTTGCCCTAGGTGTGTTTGCATAGTGTGTGGATATGCATGCACACAGTTCTGCCATGTGGCTGCCCTATACAGGTGTTTTTGGACAGCTGCAGACCATACCTGGCAGGGTGTGCAGTTCACCACCTCCAGCCACGGATACGCTGACTGTGCCTGTCAGGGGTTCCATGGGCATGTGCAGGTACAGACTTTGATGTGCTACTCTCCCCTGATGATGACAGATGTCCACTGGAACCATGTCCCACCTGGGACTTGCCAGGGCCACATGCATGAGGCCTGCTGTGATGTGGTGTGGACAGCACCCTCAGTGATGTGCTGGGGCTGGCACTGCCACTACAGGAGCAGCTTGGCATCCTAGCACATCCACGATGACCACCAGCTGCTGGTTTTTCTGGCCTACGTGCACACAGCCATCGCACCACTCCCACCAAGTTTTCAAGCAAGGACATACCACGGTCGAGGAGGCCCACCATCTCACCCCACCGTCTATCCATGATATTGTTCTGTTCACAGAGGGCAGCAGCAAGTTCATGGATGTTGTCACTTACAGATGAGAAAGCAGCCCTCTGCAGCCTCAGGCCCTGTCTGGTGTGCATTTCCATACGTGCCTATGCCTGCATGACAGACTGAAACATGCGCCTGGTGGTACCAGTTGTGGCACCTCTGCCAGGGGCATGATGACCAGCGGCCCTCCCATGAGCACCATGGTACATCTGCCTATGTGGTGCCGTGCCAGACATCTGGCTATGCCGACTGAGACCCAACACAATTGGCATGTAAACAACACTCTCCTGTGCACTGGCACCAACTGCCAACTGTCCCTCTGTTATGGCCACTGGTGATGCAGTGTGTATGGGCACTGTAACTGTGTGCAGGCTTGGGATGGCTAGGAGGGTGATGACAAATGATGATGCAGTGTCGGCCTCTGACAACCCCACCTGTGCCTCAACAGTACCACCATCATTATCATTATTGGTGTTTGTACGGACACCAACCTCAGACTGCATGCAGGAGGGACTCTGACCCACCTCGCCACCTGTGGGGGAAACAAACACACAATTTAAGACCTCTACAGCATTGCATAACAGTACAAACAATTACACACACACACACACACACACACACACACTGACCGTCCACTTTACTACCTCCCTGTCCCTGGGTTTACAGACAGTCCCACATTCAGTTACATATGTTCCCCATCCTGCATGGCACTTGCTAACACACACGCATTAATACTATCCATTAACATATCATTCCTCTCCATGCCTACATGTGTGATCACAACACATGACCTGTTACTCCATCACCTCCCTGACTTGAGTGGAGTAGGTTGTACATGGCCTCACTGCTGTCATCCGGTGTTAACCCTGTGTATGTCCGGTCATCGTGTACATGGCCCATATATGGTAGGGGCTACTACATTCACTACATATTTCACACACTGGAGTCTCATACTACAGTTTTGCTCAGTCCATGCCACATCTGCTGCATAATCAACCTATCATGTGGACAACAGTAATATCTGGATACACTCACTGGTGTGCTCTGGTAATTCCCCGTTGCATCAGTAGTGCTGCATACATGGGTAGTCGGTTATCTATCTGCTGATGGCAATATGATGTGTATACTTGGTGTGTACTTTCCCTCCCAATGCATGTTCCATGCTACAGACCTTGTTATACTATCAGCTGTCCTGTGATCACATATCAGACAAGTTTTCCCTGGTGTCTCATGTGTCACTCCTTGTCCATGTACGGCACGATCCCAAGGAGAAGTACTGCCATGTGATCAACCCCACAATCACCTGTGCATACATGGACACCCACACAGATACACATGTACACACACATCTGACATGCATCGACCACACTCCACTTCACCAGATTGCACTTACAGATACAATAAACACCCCCCCCACACACACCTACATGTGAGGTTGCACAACTTTTGTACACACAGTCCTCCCATTACCCTTCAGTCAGAATGCATTACATATGGTACTCAACAGCATGCAGTGCAGCTATAGTGACTTCATGCTAGTGCCAGTATATATGTGTGTGATGCATGGGCTGTGTTGGTAGGTGATAGCCCTTCCCCTTGATAACACTGCACCCATGTACACAGTGTTACTGTGGACTTGTTCTGCACCCTCCCTTGTACTGTGCACCATACCTCACAGGTGTACAAACCATTGCTGCATGTGTAGTACTGTGTAAGTTATGTCAGCTCCAATGCTCACAGCCCCTATGTGTTTGAGCGACACATACCTGGGATGATATGTGGACAGTTGTCATTTGTGAATGCCTGATGTCTGGTTTACAGATCACAACATCAGCGGTGCATGTATGACCAATACATGACTATTAGACTGACATCCGCCAGACCTTACCATGGCTATGGGGGTGCCCTACACATGTCCCACAACTCTGGATGGTTGCAAGCTCTACTCATGTGTACATCCCTTGGAGTTCACACACTGCCATCACTATTGCTGTGCCATCACATCTGCCACAGTTACTGAACTTGATTGTGTGCAGATACAGCCATTCTTAGCATATGTGGGATCCCTGCTGCAGTGCACTGCTGTGTCATGATGACACACCCTCCCCCCTCCAGCTTTTTTGCAGATGCTTGACAACTATGGCCTACACATGTGTCAGTTTGCAGTGTCCCAAGAATGGGACACTACGTGCAACAAATTACTACCAGGTAATTATGTGGACCACAGTACTATGTTATGCCATAGTGTCGATCTGTAATGGTTGCTATTGTAATACAGTTATATTTACTGTTGTAGCACTGTATGAGGGTGTTGTTTCACACATGTCCCTACTGTAGGCCATGTGTCCCACCATTCTTCACATTTCACAATGACAGGATGTTAGTTATCTTGCATGTGTCTTATGTGCCCTTCCGATACCCCATCATGGTCTCCACTGTGATGCAGTGCATTTCACAGCAACAAAACGTGAACATGTACAGCATGCAATATGGGTAGGTGTGTTAGATGTGTGCATGGAATATCCCATAGCTATTACATGCCCGGTGTATTGGCAAGCATGAACATAAACCATACTTACCGGCTACAGGTCCTGGAGGGACCTACATAAGAGTGTGAGAGAGTTGTTGTCAGTGGCCACAGCTGTGGCATTCATAAAGGGTGGGTGCAGCATTATGGTACATCAACAGTAGAAGTCCACAATACTACAGCTTACGCACAACTGTGTATTACTACTACACAGCAACAGACTATGTATATGACATCTCAGATATGCATGATCTACCTTTACAGATGCAGATGCATACACAACAGTGGTCTAATGATGTGCCCTGGTGCCTTACCTGCACAATCCTCAGCCGGTGTGTTGGTGGCACCCACCTCCATAATGCTCCCTGCCAGTTATTGGTTCTGCGGGTGGGCAGGTGCCACAAGGCTGCTGAGAAGCTGCTCCACACAAGTCAGGGGTGGATGGATGGCATGCCCCCCCTCTGTTGTGTGTTGTGAGGTGGTACCCTGTACTGCAGCTGCACATTGATGTATATGGCGAAGCAGGTCACTACAATGATGCCGGACCCGCTCATAACTGCGGTTCTGCAGGCCGACATCATTGACCCTGTGGACTAGATCGTTCAACAGGGTGGTCCTCTCCTGCTGATCATGGGCTGTCCTGCCAAAAAGTAGCGGGTAGTGCTGTATCAGGTGTGTCAGGATTACCTCAGTTTCTGCAGCACTGAAAGCTGGTAATCTGGCATGAGACATCTTCCTTGAAAGACATAAAGATGGAAACAGGTCTGAGCAATTCATACAGCAGGGTTACCATAGTCCTTAATACACATCTCTGCCTCCCCCCACCATATCATCCACAACAAACCATTCACACAATGTAATTGGCATGTCGACAGCTTACCTACCATTGGGACATAGGTTGCATTGTACCACACTTTGTGCTATGTGTTTGTAGTCATGTTCCCTGTGGGGACACTATCTTTGCTGGCCTGTTACAGATGATTTCCCCTGCATGCCATTGTCAGTGCCACTATGGTTCCACATGTACATGGGGTATGCATGCTATGAGATTGCTGCACATCTGCCATTCTGTGTTATTGGGGATATCTATGCATGCTGTTGGACATGTTCTGGGACTGTGTGGACTATTACAGCCCACATATGTTCCATAACAGTGACATAATAGCATGTGTATGGGTTAGTTGCCAGCAGAACCACCTCATCTGGCCATGTTACCAGACCACATCGCATCTGGGACCCACCATGGGACCTTATCATCTACTGGTCTTGCACTACCTTCAGGTGGAACCACCTCAGGAGATGGTGTCCCTCCCCACGAGCACACACAGACAGAACCCTGTCACCCAAAGTCAGGTCCAGGGTCTGGTGCATAGGGAGCTCCACAGAGACATGGGGGATGTGCTACATCACCTGGAGCCCTGCAGTAGACATACACAGGGTGGACATGCTTGCTCCTCCTGCACAGCCCACAGCCCAGGCACCTTTATGACCATGTAGATGCTGTCGTGACTGTCCTTGGGTGGGGACCATGGTCCCATTGCTTCCATATGGGGGCATATATATATATATATATATATATATATATATATATATATATATATATATGTGTGTGTGTGTGTGTGTGTGTGTATATATATATATATATATATATATATATATATATATGTACATATATGTGTAGATATATATTGTGGGTTGTTTATTTACCTATATCTATATGAGTGTCTGTATATCTGTAGACATACACGTCTAATTCTACATCACACATATATTTATCTATATGTGGGGTGCATACAGACATCTGGTCCACACTCTGTAACTCTCTTTCCTTCACAGCTGCACTGTTCTGCCTTGCTGCAACACAGATAGGTGTCACATGCGAACACAGACTAACATTAGAGTGGTATATATGGTGACAGATTGCAGGAAAGCCCATTATACACCTATGGCATTTGTGCATGCTACATTACACATTAACATGACTCTCCTGCAAGTGGTGTGCTCTGACACCCATGTGTCTATCATGACAGCAGTACTTCCACCACCAGCTATTGCCCACACTAATATACCAAGCAAAGATATTATGGCTTACATATTTGTCATTCATTGCTGATCTGCACAGTTGACATGTATGTTCCA
>NC_056748.1:388190099-388237599 GCF_019279795.1 Protopterus annectens | reverse complement strand
CAGCATGCAGGTTTCAATGATGGCACCAGGCCACCAATATGGGAGTATTTTAACATGGCACATGCATAGAACCAAATGTGAATATTTATAAACCAGTAGGACATATGTCCCAACAAAAGTTTGGAGTGTACACATACCCATTGAGGTGTGTAATTAGGTTATTGTAGCACATATGGTGGGGGTGAGAGAGAGAGGTCAATTAACAACTAATATATCACTGTAATTTTCACAACTTTCTTAGTCACTGCAGTGCTCTGTCCCTTACATATATTATTACACTACCCAATGTCCTTACTTTGTAGAATGGTATATTTGTGGATTAGTATCTACATGGACTGTGTCTTACGTATAGTCTACCTGTTTTAGCTGTTGAGGAAATCATTGTTAACACTACCTTACAAGTTCTACACATACTCCCAGATACCATGCTTGTAGACAAGTACCTACAGTCTATACCTCTTACCTGTTATAGCTGTGGGGAAAATCTTTGTTAACACTACCTGACAGATTCTTCACATACTCCCGGATTCCATGCTTGTAGACAAGTATATGAGTGAACTGTGTTGTAACTACAGCCTACACCTCTTACCTGTTACAGCTGTGGAGAAATATTTGTGAACACTACCTGACAAATACTACACATACTCCCAGATTCCATGTTGATGTTATACACATACCTAACAATCCGTTATTGCACACACTCTGGTCAAGGCTTGACAGGATGCAAGTGTTAATGTGACATAATTTGGAATAGCTGTCATACACTTTGGGTGAGATGCTACAATGACAGGTTTGTTTTCATATACATTCTCTTTTTATGTTCAGGTCTGACTATCCATTATATGCCAGTATAAGCTGCCTACATTTCTTGGATCATCACACAGATTTCTCAGGGGAACAGGTTACCGGGCAGCAAATTTGGGCCATTTATCTGGACATGCTCGACAGATCAAAACAGTTGAGGGGTATGACTATCTATACAGCCTACTACCTGAACATTCCACCACAGTCTGTACAGTTGATGGTTATGATTATGCTTACAGCATACTATCTGAACATTCTAGCAAAGTCTGTACAGTTGTGGGGTATGATTATGCATACAACTTACTACCACTCCCAGGATTCAAACCCCTGCTGTGTGTGGTAAAAATATTACAGCTGACATTACAGTACACTGTGCTATCAGGGAATTGGTGTGATGCATTCCAATGGTTTCTGTCTAAGTTTCCCTCAGTTGTTCTGTATGACTGACCTCTTGGAACTCCCAACATTGTTATACTGAACTTCCTACACATTTTAACTGTGTTCAACAGTGTGGGTAACACTGCTTAATACAACAGTACTATCTATAGACTGCAACACTACAACAACATATGAAAGCAGAATGTACACAAGAACTCCAAGGGTTATACTTTTATTCACAAGACATTACACCTTTATTTCCACACAACCTATATGACAGTCTTCCTGCCATATTGTCTGGTTTATTCAGTACATCCCATACACAATACATTTTTATACTGGTACAACACTTTCTAGAACTGTTATATTTATTTCTTATGACAGTACATGCAAGATTATTACTAACCTGCCTCAGGACGTAGCCTTTGCAGCCTAGGAGCATGGGCTTGCTGGTTTGCAGCCCACTCATCTGCAGCTGTCAGAGAAATACAGTGATATTTAGCCATTACCTATCCATAGTATACACAAGCTAGGCAATCATTATCTACGTAGTAGAATGGGTACTTACTCAGTGCTGGGGCATCGGCCATCTACCTTGATTCTTGGATGGAATTGAATATAGTATGTATAAAAAAAGTATTACTGCCAAAAAATGATGTTTATAGATGTAATGAATTAGTGCCTAGAAAGAGGAAGTAAGTATAAATAAATTTGCACAGCTGTGATAATATATTAAAGAAAAGAGATAAAGATGAAATAAAAAAAATGGAGACAAATTATGCTGAATAGCACAAACTATAAAATTTTCATGAGAATACTAATTAAAAGACTACAATGTAAAACAGAACGGTTATATGATCAGAATTTATTTGAGAGAAAAGGAAAGGCATATAGGTTTCATACAAAAAGAAAGCACATTTAATAAACACCATAACAATAGGTAAAATAGCTTATATTGCAAATGTTTATATGATGACAATGAAATATGAAAAATAAATTATGCAGGCATTTTTTTCATTTATTTGGGGGGGGTCAAGAGGGGAATTTTGTATATGAAAGATGAACAAGGGGAATCAAAGCTGATAAATCTGATTGTGAATGTACAAAATTCCCCTCTTGACCCCCAAAATAACCTATTGTTGTGGTGTTTATTAAATGTGCTTTCTTTTTGTATGAAACCTATATGCCTTCTAAAATGTAATCATGTCTTTGATTCCTTTAATAACTTTCTCCCATTGTTCATGTCTGTATTCTGTCCTTCCAAATACCATTCCTAAAATATCTATACTCTTTTCATTATACTCCACACCTCCTATAGTACCTTTATACCAAAATCCTGTGAGTTTCTCTTTATTTATGCTTAAACAAATTTTCTTCAACCGTGTACTCAATTTTTCATTAGTTTTTCCCATCCAGACTTTATTTTTTCTTATTACTACAATATCATCACCATAAGTATACATTATTGGTAAGCGTATCTCCTCCATCATTCTATATCCTCCCTTACTTGACATTTTATTAATTTGCATGACTACTCTGTTCATGATTATAGCAAAGATCATTCTGTTTGCAGGACATCCTTGTTTTATACCACACTCTATTTTCAAATCTTCTCCAATCCAAAAGTTTCTGTTCAATTTCACATAATTCTTTTCATATATTGATTTAATTACTTGTAATATTTTTGAACTTATGTTGTATGCTTGTAAAATCCTCCATAATGTTTTATACTGAATATTATCGTATGCCTTACTGACATCGCCTATCATGATTTTTGTTTCCTTTTTATTAATAATATCATAATTTACTTCCCTAGTCTTGACTCACCTTTCCTTTTCTCTCAAATAAATTCTGATCATATAATCGTTCTGTTTTACATTGTAGTCTTTTAATTTGTATTATCATGAAAATTTTATAGTTTGTGCTATTCAGCATAATTTGTCTCCAATTTTTTTATTTCATCTTTATCTCCTTTCTTTAATATATTATCACAGCTGTGTAAATTTATTTATACTTACTTCCTCTTTCTAGGCACTAATTCCTTACATCTATAAACACCATTTTTTGGCAGTAATACTTTTTTATACATACTATATTCAATTCCATCCAAACCTGTTGCTAAATTAACTTTAATATCTTTCATGACCTCATTCAACTCATTTATATTTATTTTTCTCTCTAAATATTCATTATCTTCCTTATTTAAGTTTTCACCATTATAAATTTGTTCTATGTTAACTTCTTTTTTACTATATAAATCTAATACATATTAATTTAATTATTTCATATATTTTTCCTTGTTTTTAACTTGTTCCTCTTCTTTATTTTTAATTATCTTATTATCTTTCCTTCTTTCACTATGTTACACAGGTATGGTGCCGCTACTTCTTTTTTTCCTTATAAGCAAAATTTCTGCTTATATAACAATTTATTAACCTTATACCAGGGGTCTGCAACCTTCACTATCAAAAGAGCTATTTTTGACCCCTCTCCCACCAAATAAAATTCATCGGGAGCCACAAAACCTATCTGACCCATAAAATGAAGATAACACAGCATATAAAGTTTTATATATACATATTATAATAAATATAAAAGGACTAAGTTTATAAAAGCAATAGTTAAAATCCATCCCTACTTTTGTTCCTTTATTGGGATTGCTCTATTGCTCTCAGTGTGTGTGTGTGTGTCATATCTCTCGACCACTATACTGATTTCTTCTATATAATTCTTTTTCATAAAACAAAATTTTCTTCTCTATCACGTCTTTAAATATTTTTTGACTTAATATTTTGTATTCCATTTTTGTTCTTGTTTCTTTTTCTTTTATATACATTCTAAAATACTTTTTTATATTTCTTTTTGTATTGAATGGAATCCACCATATTGTCCAATTTTCATAAAAAACTCTCAAACTGATATGTTTTTGCCATAATTCTGTAATTTCTTTTCTTTCTCCTGAATCTAACTCTTTTTCATTTACTCTTTTTATGCCTTTTCCTATTTTAATATATTCTTCATTGTCACAGCAAGCTAGTCGCCCTGTGTGCTACTAGGTATTGGTGAAATTTCAACGGTACCTTTACTGGTAAAATGTCAGCTCAATGTGTCTGTGTGGGTCTCCTATGTTAGACCAACAGTACACAACACTGACACCACAAGAACGAAACCGCAAAAACATGAAAGTGCACATGCCTGACAAACCACAATACCGACAGTTAACAAAACAAAACGTTCGCTGTTCCACACAACACACACACACAACACAAGCACACTAACAACCTAAAAACCTACACTACACCTTACACACAACTATCTATGCACTAACCTTAACCCAAACCCTAAACCTAAGGTCCGTCACTATCGCACACTTACCTTACCCGCACTCCAACCCTAACTCACTTAATCCGCCCCTAACCCTGAAGTCCCTCACTATCGCACACTTACCTTATCCGCACCCTAACCCTAACTCACTTAATCTGCCCCTAACCCTCAAGTCCCTCACTATTGCACACTTACCTTACAAGCACCCTAACCCTAAATTCCTCACTATCGCACACACACCTTACCCACACCCTAACCCTAAATCCCTCACTATCGCACACTTACCTTACATGCACCCTAACCCTAAATCCCTCACTATCACACACACACCTTACACACACCCTAACCCTAAATCCCTCACTATCACACACTTACCGAGTTGCTTTACACGTTTCCCATGTCAGTGTTTTTGCTGTCGGAATTACGAGTTGTTGGTTACATGCTCCTTCGGTCTTCTGGTGTCGGTGATGTGATTGTCGATCTTCTGAGCTTTCAGTCCAACGTAGGAAACCCGTCTGTGTATATACAGGGCACTGCCAAACTATTGAAGGGAAACTAATAAGTAGACCTTGATGATTTATGAAGTACTAGGCAGATATTCTGAAGTTAGAATCAAGTCAAGCAATACTTACTGAAAAGAAAAAAAAAATAGCTTGTCAAGAATGATGAAAAGAGGGGAGTCGCCTGAATGGCTACTGCCTGGCTACTGCTAGTACTGGTCTCACCACAACTTTATGCTGTTGGGATACAATGCTGCTTAGCTTCTTCTGTCACCAGAAGAAAAACAGTAGCGCCAATCCCAAGATGAGAAGCAGGCCACAGGCTGGTTGGTGCTCCAACTTTGTCTCTCAGATGATGCAAGGGTCTATAGGCTTGTTGAAACCTTTTACTTGTCAGTGCTTTGAATAGCAACTAGACCAACCAAGTAGGTCAAACACAGACACTCACTGGTCAACCAAAAACAGGAATCAATGCACTCTGCCCCTTCACATTCCAGGAGCAAAATATAAGTACAAATTCAAGCTGGCACCTATGAAGCAGTTACTAGGATTGCAGTCTATCAGCAGCCTCCAGGAAATTTTTCTATGCTCCTTCTCACCAGGAGCAAAACAGAAGCACTAATCCCAACAAGACTACTGAGAGGCAGAATGTGGGCTCTCCAATAATTTGTGGTCTTGTACTAGGTGTTGCAGATATTGAAGGTAAGATGGAAAAAATGGATTAACATCCTAAGAGCTGCAATGTGAACTAAGCAGTTAGATATGAAAGAGGGGGTAACTTAGTCTTTAGCTATCTAGGTGGAGATCCACTAACTGTAAAACAGCAAGATACATTGGAAGGTGGTGGGCACTTTGTATACTGGTTCTATGGAATACAGTGGGATGGACAATAAATTTAAATAGTCGAAGGGGAGTGATTTCACAAAATGATAATTTTGTGCTTACAATAGCCAATGAAAGAGGAGAGGGAAGGAGATATGTGGTCAAATTAACATAAAGGGCAGGCAACTAGAAAGACTGTTGAGTTTAAAAACATACCACCATCTGGGTGGGAGGGTGGAGGAAAAACTTAATTTCCATGTGACTCCCAAGAAACACAGCTGTGGTCTCTTTCCTAGTTTAAATATGCAATTAAAAGCAAAATACAAGTAAAACACAGTGTAAAGAAAATAAATCACAATATACAAAATAGAAGAAGGCAATAAAACAATGCATAACACAAGAAAGCAAAAATAAATTAACATTTCCCTCACAGTAAGTTGTGACACAGTCTGGATGAGCTTTTGCAGTTGTTTAATACATTATCTCCACTGAGAGTGAAATCCTTGTCTCACTTCTCTTTCTATTTTTATTTTTCTTATCCATCCATTTACTAAAATACTCGTCATACCTTTTTCATATGCTGGTTTTATCAATCTGATCATTTGCTTTTCTATTTTATATTTTTCTAAAATATTCCATAATTGCTGTCATATATTGTCATAAGCTTTGTCAACCTTTGTTCCTAGGAATCTAACTTATTTTTCTTCAATAGCATACATTATTTATTTTACATTCATTAACATTTCACTCACTGTTTTACCTCTTAACCCATAAACTCCTTCTTTCCACTTATGTTCTAGAACCTTGTCCCTCCTTATTTGCACCATTTCATTAATATTATATAGTCTGTGTTCATTAAAGATATTTGTCTCCACTAATATTCCCTTCTCCTCTTTCTTCCAAATCAGTCTCATTGCTCCTTCACAAATATTACTTTCTCTAAAACCTTGTTTCTTTCATTTAATTAATATCCTAAAGAATATTTCTTGTTGATGTGTCTTTCGGCTTTTCCCGGTTAGGGGTCGCCACAGTGGAACTCCAGTCGGCTAATGATTGTCAGTAGATTTGTATGTGCTGAGTTGCCAGCTCTGATGCACAACCTTCAACGAAGGTATGCCCATTCACGCATGTCTCCACACAAAAGACGCTCTAGCTGAGAATCGAACAGGACAACTTCTTACTGTGAGGTGACAACGCTACTGCAGCACCACCACTGCAGTGTCTAATATTTCTTGTTGATGTTCTTCCATATTTTTAAAACATTTGTAATCTATCCCATCTAAATCAGGAGCTGAGATTTCTTTAGCCATTTTTAAGTTCTTGTACAATTCTTCCATACTTATTTTTCTCTTTTAAACCTTCATTCTCTTCATCTTTAAATTTTTCACATTCCTATTCTATATTGTTTCTACTCATCTTCTTTACATTTATATCTCAGTAAAATAAAATAAATAAGCACTTCTTTTTCAGTCTGATCCTGCTTTCTTACAAAATAGCTGTCTTTTATCACCTGTTCCCTTATCAAATTTTACCTTTTCATTTTTCCCACAAAAAAGTATAAACTTCCTCTCTCTTTCCTTGTATTAAATATTCTTTAAATACATCTACAATTTTCTCCTATTTCATTTATATAATTCTCACTATATAACCATACAATTTTCTTTCACTTCATTATATTTTTTTATATTATTTCTAAAATATTCTTTCACAACTCTTTCATATTCTCTTTTCACTTTTTTATATTATACCCACCGGTCAGTCTAATTTTTATACATAAATCTTGTGGTCAAATTCTTTCCATAAAGATTTTGCTTTTTCCTCGGATTGTTCTGTTATGTTTAAATTATTTAAAATTTTTATACTTTCGCCTACTTCAGTACATTCTAGATTTATACTGCCTCTTGCCAAACTGATTCATGATCTGAAAATACTACTTTAAATATCCCCCTTCTAGCTCTCTTAATGTTTCTGAAAAAATATAATTAATTTCAGTTTTTATTTTGGTTCTTCTATATGTATATTCTCCTTTCCCCCAACTTCATTGCTCCTAAGGTTATAGACTCTTTTATTTTTTAACATCCACAGAAACTTTACCAGCTTCCTTCCTTAAGTTACTATTATGTATATGTTTACCATAACAAATGGTTTAATCATTTCAAATAATTCTTCTCTCATTTTACTATTCATGTATGCATAAATGAAAATAATTCTCAATGGCTGTCCTTTAACAGAAATATTAACAACAGATAATCTTCTTGTCATTATTATAATATGATCCAGTATAGACATGTCTTTTTTACATAACAGAACTATCCCTGAATACTTACTCCATAAAGTCTCAGACTGCATTCTTTTCAAAAAATGTAACATCTGGCAAAGACTATAAAAACAGGTTTATTTTTCTCACACCATTGGTATACCAGTAATCTTTTTACATCATTTATTAAGCTGTTAACATTTAAAGTAATGACTTTATAATTATCTATGTCGTTTCTTTCATTTATATATTTCTACACATTTTCTTTTCTATCTTTAAATCTTTTACCAATAGATTTTTTCCTTTTAACTACATGCCATCTAACATTATCTTCTTCACTTTCTCCATTATTTTTTCTCTCTTTATTTTCTATAAAATGTGCATTTTCCTTTACATTTCCACCTGTTTATAAATCACTGTTTTCCTGCATTTCTTTAACAGCTTTCCCCAGCTCATCCACTTCTGTTTTTCTCCTAATCTTCTTGTTCCATTTGTTCAGCATCCTGTCCATCATACAAAACATTTACCTCATAACCCATCCAACAGTGCCCTACTTTTTTATACTTATAACATCCAATTTTATAATTCTTACTATCATATCATCTTTACCCACACAAATAGCATATCCTTTTATCACATTTTTCAATTAAATGACCGTCTCTCCCAAAAAACAAATATATATATATATATATAAACTATATACATTACTATATATATATATATCAAGGGCTATTTGCTTAAAGTTTTATACTCTGTGCTTGCAAAAACATTTAGACCAGGACGTTTATCAGTGTTAAGCCTGATCTGCCATACTGACTCTTTACACTCTAATAGTACTTTGTAGTTGCCATAGAAGTCATTCAACACAAAAAATAAAAATTTCTTGGTTACAACACTGTAGAGAATGTCTTGTCAAGGCATTACCACTGTACCCTTTTCTAATCACTAGTGAATATTCATAAATTCTGCCTGCCAACTTCCTTATGGATTTACTAACATAAAAACAGGTACATGAATCACATAAGCCTAAATAGACTACTCCTTTAGAATTGCAACTGTATCTCTGGTTAGATAGAATTTCCATGTTTAAATGACTCAAAAAATACTTGTGGTGTTGGAAATAAAGCGGCATTGCTTATAGCTGCCACATTTAAAAGTCCCAAAGATACCGTGATTCCTTTTCTTACGGTCAGTGTGTCTTTCTAGGATGGATCTAATGCAATTAATTCATTTATAAGTGAACAAAGGCTGATCACCTAGAATCTTAGATAAAGCCCCATTACCTAAAATAATCTTCCAGTTATTCTGCAAGATATTTATGATGATGGAGATATCAGTGTTAATGGGGAGTGAAAAAGCACCCCTATAGCTAATAGGCAAACTCATTTGGGGAGTGTGTGTGTGTGTGTATCTTCTCTGGCCAAAGAACATAACGCTTGACCTTTATCAAGGATTGGTCTTGTTCTATCAGTACGTAACAAATAGATTTCACTAATAATGTTAGCCAGCCAATCATTATCATAGTCTCCAGCCATGAAAAAAAGCTTTCAGTATCTCCATTTCTTCTGCAAAAATCTCTTCATTGCTCATTAATCTGCTAAGTCTTATAAACCATTCTTTCATCACTCCTTGATTAAAATGGTATGGATATTGGCTATACCTGTGTAAATAATTATTTACAAAGGTGTCTTTTCTATAGCTTTTACTCTCGATATGATGGTCACAGGGATCAAGAGACAGATTGATATTCAAAAAATGTATGCATCTTCCAAAAGCATTGATCATAAATTTCAAAAAGGAGGTGCTGGAATTGAACCACTCTAGTAGTTCACTAAATTCACTTTCAGAGCCCATCCATATAATAAAGAGGTCATCAATAAACCTCCTATAAAACACCACATTTTAGATTAAACTGTGGGATTTGAAGTATTTTTGATCCTATCGTGACATGATGAGGATGGCAAAAACAGGGGCTACCCTGGAAGGTTTGGAGACAAAGCCAGAGAGGCAAGATTATGTTGGTTTGAACATGTGCTGAGGAGGGATGCAGAGTATATTGGGGAAAAGATGCTAAGGATGAAGCTGCCAGGTAACAGGAAAAGAGGGAGGCCTAAGATAAGGTTTATGGATGTGGTGAGAGAGGACATGCAGGTGGTTGGTGTGACAGAGCAAGATGCAGAGGACAGGAAGAAATGGAAACAGTTGATCTGCTGTGGTGACCCCTAACAGGAGCAGCCGAAAGAAGAAGAAGACGACCCTTGCCTCATAGCAACCCCGGACTTTTGTTTGTAGTGTTTTCCAGCATAAGACAAATATTATTATTGAGAATGATTTCAAGAAAGAAGCACACTGTGTTAATCAAGGTATTACTGAAATCAGTGAACCTTGATAGATACTTCATTTCAATGCATGTATACAAGGAGGTTACATTCATAGATCCAAATAAAAATTCCTTAGTAGGTTTCTGGATGTCTTTCAAAAGTTCTAGCAGATGCCAAGAGTCCTTGAGATAGAACTCCGATTTTTGTACAACAGGGTTCAGAACATAGTCAAGATAAATGAGAAGCATTCAGTCTTATAATTGTCACCAGATACTACCAGTCTAAATGGAGGATTTTATCGATTTCTATGAACTTTGGGAATTCCAAATATTCTTGCTATCTTTGGTAGCTCAGCTTGTAAAATTGTAAAGGTTTCATGATCGATAATCCCTATACTGAATTAGTCATTCAGGTACCCATCAGTAGTTGAAAAATATTTCTTGATGTCACACACTTTAATCTCCTCATAGGTAGTATTATCTTGGAGCATTTCTAATATGGCAGCATTGTATTTGTCACTGTCCATAACCACAACCAAGCCACCTTTATCCACCTTCATGATCCTTATTTCCCTGTTATTAGATAGTTCATTAAGGGCCAGTCTTTCTTCAAGTGTAAGATTATATTTCCTTGTTTTTTTTACCCAAACTCTTTCTTACATTCTCCTCACAAGAATCATGGAACACTTGTAGGGTGCCATGAAATTCGGGATTATATGTGCTTTTTTGATAAAGCATGTGTTCTTAGAAGTGAACTGAGAAACATCATGTAAAATATAATGAAGGTTCAGCTTCCGCAGATATAGTGTAAAATTAATCAGTACCATACCTCTTAAATGTACAGATTTTTGCAGAATGTCCAGATTTTGCTTCATATTTTTGATCTGCTTCTCATAAAATTGTGATTTTTCTGGTAAACTATTGAGGGTTGAATTCAGAAAATATTGACAGACAATTGAGTTTCAAACTTCATATCCTTCAGAAAATTCATGCTAATGCAAAATCTGTTATTCTATCAACTTTCTAAGTTTGTAAGAGCAATATTTAAAAAGTGTCCCTAGGTTTGGGCCTTTATCTCCCATTATTTATGACTTTGTGCAGATTTTGTGTTCTAAAAGGTTGAAAGGCATGATTTGTATCTTAATGAGATTCACTGGCTGTGCTGGAATGAATGGAAATCCTTTAGATAATACTGATATGTGTTGTTCTTCCAAACTAAATTTACTTAGGTTAAGAATTTCTGTACCATGGTTCAATTTCGCCTTCTGTTTTTGCCACTTCCCTACCCAATTTTCTCCCTTTGTTGTTCCATCTCAGATTGTTTCTCTTTACTGGTAGATGTACTAAAAAAGGGGCAGGTGAAAGAACAGTTGGCAGATTCTGATGGTTATTTCCAGAATCAGGAAAGTTATGTGAGGTGCTCGGAATATGCACATATATGCTCTCACTAGCTGGTAGTCTCTCAGTATTTTGTTGAATACCAAAGTCCTATAGTCTCTCAGTATTTTGTTGAATACCAAAGTCTTATTTGTTTCCCTTATTCCATTTTAATGGATAAACTGTACCGGATTACCTGATGACTTTTGTGGCAACTACAAAGTGCTAGAGTGCAGAGAGTCTGTATGGCAGATCAGACTTAAAGCTGATACATTTCCTGGTCTAACTAGAGTCTGAATATAAAATGTTTTTTTGCAAGCACAGAGTTTATAAAACATTAAACATACAGCTCTTGATGTATATGTATATGTGTGTGTGTGTGTGTGTGTGTGTGTGTGTGTGTGTGTGTGTGTGTGTATATATATATATATATATATATATATATATATATATATATATATATATACACATAGTTATGTACATACTCACTTAAATTCTTATGGTTTTAGTTTTTAGTTGGGTTGTTTCTTCAAATTTCTTTGAACATTGACTAATTGAAATTGGCTGGGGATTGGTTGTTTTGAACATGTAATTTGTTTGGTACTGTTTCTAAATGTGGAAACTTGATTCAGTAGTCAAATCTGAAGAAGCTATTGGTGTAAAATAAAAGAACGAATGTCAAGAAAAATCTTTTTTCCAATTAAATTAAATGCTCTTACCTCTGGAGATGTAATTCCTAAAGGTAATATTACCTTGTGGCAAACATTGTATCTATCCAGAGGTTTGTTCTATTTTGTTTGAATTCTGACCAATTTTCTTTTTATATACTGTTTCTAACATCTCGTTTCTCTCCTTTCTTACCACTGCATATGAAATAGCATACACCTTTCTTTTTTCCATTCCTATCTCTGCCTTCTGATTTATCATTATTGTCACTGCCTTCATCTGGATATATCCTGTTCACAATATCTGCCCATGAAGATGCTTGTCTGCTCTTCTTGTCCCATTAAATCCTGTAATACATCATCCTGCACCCCTCCTGATGGAGGGTTGTAATAATACAATCATTTTTTGAAGGTGATTACTCCACATATACAGACCCACTGGATTCAAAAATATTTTGCTGACAGGTACTCTCTGAATCCAAAATGCTGTGCTCATCATCAACCAGGTATACCTTCTCTGTCTCCTTGCAGTTCTCTAACATAACAGCTGACACACAAACTTCTCCCAGCTGCCACTGTACAAAGAACAGGAGATGTATGCACTAACTCCAGCTCAACATAATGAGTAGGGGAAGTTTTCTGATGCTCTGGCCAAATTTCCCCTAGTAGTATAAATACCACATTAGGTCTCCCTTGAGAAGAGACCACTAGCCTGGTGGGACTAAATTGGGCAATAAAAAAACAAAGAAAGAAGGAAGATAAAACAGTTTCCAGAAAAATGTGAGAGACTCCATTAAAACAATGTACAATCACATTGAATGAGGACACTACTTAAAAGGATAAATGTTTATGTGGAAAAGGATGTAACATAATCAAAATCTGAATTACATTCTGAATGACAACTTAAAATGATTGAAATCAGTAAGTGCTAGACAGAAAATAGCTGATGAATATAAATGTAATAATGTAAGTATTACCTGTCAAAGTTATATTTAAAAATGCATACATGTAACTGAATGGGGGACCTCTACTGCATGCTGTCTCATAAAAGTCTCTGTTCTCAAACTGTAAACTGTTTACACTGATTTTAATACTGGTTCAATGACAGTGTCAAAGAGATGGAGAGAGAAGTAAATAACCGATGAATGAAACATTAACTACTATATTATGTGATGTAATATTATTGAGATCAGTAGCTGCCAGTATAAAAATGTTGTTGTGTCTTTTCGGCTTTTCCCGGTTAGGGGTCGCCACAGCGGAACTCCGGTCCGTTAATGATTGGTAGTTGAGTTTTACGTGCCGAGTTACCAGCCCTGACGCACAACCTTCAACGAAGGTACACCCATTCACGCATGTCTCCACGCAGAAGAAGCTCTAGCTGAGAATCGAACCGGACAGCGTTTTACTGCGAGGTGACAACGCTACCGCAGCACCTGCCAGTATAAAAATAAACACCCTATTTTATCTTATCATTACAAGCTGTCTGATAAAAGCTCCTGTTTAAATTAAAGGAAAGAAATGCATGCAAAAATAATGAGATGAGTATGTTGACTGAAAATAAGCTACACAGCAAGAGTTACAAAAACAATGAGTGGAGTTGGTTCAATGCAAGAAGTTGTTTGATATAACTGAAATTTAAAACATGCATACTGAAGATGTTTTAGAACCAGTGAAAGGAGTAACTACTATGAAAATAAATATTTCATTTCATTTTCTTATCAAATTTGTTATCAGGATTTAGAGTCCAGGGATCTCAACCTGTGTTACCAGTGCTTTTGAAATGCAATCTGCCTTCCTTGATAAACTTTGCTAGATTACAAAATGGTGGAGGCATTGTGTCTTGATAGCAAAGCTTGATCTTTTAAAATAGCTACAGCACCCGAAATATTTATTGGCTAACTAATATCTAAAGGAGAGAGTGAGTTACAGAAATAAAGTACTGCATGAAAAGAAAGACACGTATCAGGGATTTATAATAGCCATTTTCCTGCCCAACAGAATTTGAATGAAAGCACTGCTAAAAGAATTACTCTGCTATTTCTACAGACCATCAGTTGTAAACCTTTACAAAGATATGTATATAGCTAATATTCTGTTTATTTCTTGGGTCCCAGTGATGAACAGTTTAAGAACTTCTGTATGGACCTCTCATTCCAAATATACAAACATGTTTAGAATTTCAAAGTTAGTTGACTGGAAGACCTTGCTAAGTCCATGTAGCATAAGAGGCTTCCCCTCATTACTGACTAATGGAAGAGATGGGGACTGAACTTACATTAAGCTTCCTTTTAGGATTAACTCTTAAATGTAGATATAATTTGTGAATTATATGACAGCAAACAAATGTAGACCAGAACTAAGACGTTTTAGATGCCTTCAAGTTTCTTTTTGAATCAGATAAAAACAGTTGCATGGAAATCTTTATGGAGCATGTAAGAACATAAGATAGGGATAATTTTTAGACAGAAAAGGTAATGGACAACAGATATATACACTGCCTTTTTTATTCCAGTTCAGCTTTTATTTAGCTGGCAATCGGAGTCAGGCTGCAGCACAACTGACTCAATGTTTGCAATGAGACAGACTGTTGAGAAGAAGCTAAAGATGGGCATTCTTACACTTGGAGAAAACATATAACAAGGTACCAAGAAAAATTATTTGGACAGTGCTGTGATGGTTCAAGTTCCAAGAAATATTGGTAGAATTGGTGCAAGCTATGTACAAGGACCCAACGACACAAGTATAAACAGTGTTTGGAGTCACAGCGGGGCTCCCAGTGGGAAGTGGGTGTGCATCAGGGTTCAGTTCTCTGCCCACTGCTGTTCATACTGGCGATGGACAACTCTAACAAACAGGTTGAAGGGGAAAAAAGCAAAGGTGCTGTATGCATTCAATTTGGCATTACAGGCAGACTCTGAACAAGAACTTCAGCAATGACAGGGGAAAGGAATTCAAAACTGAAGGCACATGGGATGAAAATGAATACAGATAATACAAAATGTAATGGTAGCAAATGGACAAAATCAGAAGAAGCTGGAAAGTGAGATAGAAGGGAAAACAGTGGAACAGTTTAACAGCTTTAGGTATCTGAGAGAGGTAGCTGAAAAGAAGGAAGGTCTAAAGAGGTCAAAGCTAGAATCAGAGGGGCTGCAGCAAACTGGCTCAGAGTGTCAGGGGTACTGTGTGACAGAAGATTGCCAAAAAAGCTGAAAGTAAGGTGTACAAAACAGTGGTGGGACCAATACTACTGTATGGAACTAAAACCTGGGCAGTGAAGGCAGAGTAGTTGAGGAAGCTATAGTTTTTGGAGATGAAGTGCCTGAGATGGGTAGTAGGATGCAAACTGTGGGACAGATGAAGAAATTATGACATCAGAGCAAAAGCCCAAGCAGCTCCAATTGCAGAGACGGTCAAAGAGAACAGATTTCACTGGTTCAGTCAAATATACAGGAAAGATGAAGACAATCTAGTGAGTTAGATTTGGGACAGACAGGAAGAAAGCCAGGATGTCCAGTAAAGAGGAAGCTGTGTGATAGTTAGGCATGACTATCGAAGAAAGTAGGACTATGGCCTTAAATCAATTGAGATGGTGACAGCTGATGCGTCTCCCTGATCCCATGCAGAAAATGGGAAAGGGGGGTGGATGATGATGATGTCTGCAGAAGTTTGTCTGTACTCGTGTAGAGGTTGTGAAAATATTTCCAGATTAAAATGCCTCTAACAAATGCATAGGTCCTATTAATATCCATTTAAGTCCTAAATGTCAAAGCCTGTGCTCTTAAACAGAGCGGTTAATAAACTTTAGCTAGGAAGAACACAATTTAGTCCCCATATTACCTTCTGCATTCCCTGAATATATATGGCTGGCCAAAAAAAATTACATCCAGTTAACATTATTTATTCTTTTGGCAGCCAGAAAAAAAACAATAACTCAGACATGGTGAGTAATATTAAAGCTGTACCATTTGTTGACTAAAGCTCTATTAAATGGAGATATTTGTAGAGTAGCATTTATTTAATGACCTCAAGCTGGTAAATAGGCATCTCGGAACACATTAAGATCTGAACTGTTTCCATAAGACCTTGTCTAAAACATCGTGAGACTGCTGCTTTTTTTAGGATAATTACTTCATTTTTCCATTTTTTTTCTAAATTCCAGGGCAGACAAAGGTAACCTGTAACAGTAGTGCTAGAAGCCTCTATCTATGGAATACGTGGCTACCTGCTCACTTTTCCTCAACAAGACTTGTAGTTAAATGATGCATATAAAGTATGTCATAGTAGTGTAAAGAGCTTTTATTGTCATGCTTATCTCTTCATAGCAATTTTTATCTCAAACACTGTCCTATTTACAAACTTTGAGACAGGTGTGTTTTCGCTTTTTCTTTATGTGCCTTTCATTTCTCTTATTGTACAAGTTGTAATACCTTAGCCATTTTTCAGTTTTGTGTGGTTGATAAATAGCAATAAATATGCTTTTATACAAGAAGAGTTCATGATCACCATCATCCAGTGACAGACAGGTAATGGGCTGCACAGCTAAAATTGAAAAGTTTGTAAAAATATCAAGTTTATTTGCTAATTTCACTTTCTGTAATGGTCTCAGATGTTTATGAGCTTAAACTTTCCCTTTCATATAATGTGATTATGTACGTTATGGGGTTTGGCACAATAGTTAAAGTGTTTACCTGACAGACACAAGGTACAGGGTTTGAGTCTCACCTCTGAGGGAGACTGTCCAGGCTTAAAATGGCCCACAAGGACAGCTAACCTAAGTACTTACTTACCTATGGAACTGCTATTTTTTTTTTTTTTTTACAAAACTTCACGCAGGTATTACACATAAGCTCACTAATTTAGGTATGAACCCTTTTATCACCTGCTGAGTAGCCATCTGGCCCACTGATAGGAACCAGAAGGTCAAAATAGGTGAGGTCACCTCCACCAAGAGGCCAGTCACTAGTGGAGTCCCCCAGGGCTCTCTTGTGGGCCCGCTCCTTTTTGGCATCTATTTCTCTGAAATGGAAGCAAATGCTGAAAGTTTATGGCTAAGTTTGCAGATGACTGCAAGCTGGGGATTATCAACAACTCCCCTGCAGACATTAGCATTCTTCAAGAAGGTTTATCTCTGACTAACTAATGGTGCCAAAGCCATGGTCTTAAACTCAAAGCTAAGAAATGCACAATTGTACCCTTTGGGAAGTTAACCATCCTGGCTAATTACAATATTGATAATACAACCCTAAAAGTCAACCCAGTGGTTAGGGATCTGTGAACACACATAGACAGTAGCCTTACCTTTGATCACCACGTGGCCACAGTGGTGAGGAAATCCTTTTATGCTGTACAACTTATAAGTAAGGGCATGACATCTAGGTCCAAAGAGATCATTATCCCACTGTACTCCACCCTTATTGGACCAGTCATAGAGTACAATGCTCCCTTTGGTAGGTACCTGATCAGGCATATGCAGCAACTAGAGCGACCTCAGAGGTTCCTTACAAAAAGAATACAAGGCATGAAAAATCTGCCTTGTGAATGACCTACACATTAGTAAGTCAAAGAGTACTACAAATACAAGGGTTAGGTACCTGAATTTTGTCTGTGACTTAAACAGAACATTCTGGAGAGAAAGGTGTGTGCCCCAGAGACTCCCCTCCTATGGAACAGGCTTCATATCCATGTGAAGCTGAGTTTGTCTATTACTCATTTTAAGGATAACCTAAACCAGTGGATGGGGAATAGGATATTTACTCTGGCCCTGGCACCCATGTCCCTTATGGACAGAGGTAGCTTATAAATGTCAGGGTCTCAATGTCCTATTTGGATACAGGACATCATTATTCTTTCGGGAAAACTTGGACAGGCTTAGAAAGCCCCCCCCCCTCCCCCAGGTCATTAGCCTAGTAACAATCTATGAATCTATTGCTGGCTTTATTTCTGCTTAATGTTCACTACTCTGCATTTTGGGTTTTAATGTGATTCCATGTCCCATAGTCCAGTGTCCAAATTTAAAACATGCTCTGGGATTCATTCACGCCAACACTAAGTGTGCACTAAGTATACACCGTTCTGAGTAAACCAACAACACAAGCATAACTCACACCTTCTACCTCCTAATTTTAATTTTTCTACTGATTTTCTTGCAGCTTTAAATATTTAAGGGATTCATAAAGGTTACCACAAAGTGCAGACTACGTGTGCACTTAGTGTAATCTTTCTAAGTGACTAAAAAGCACAAAAAAATGTGGTAGGGATGTTCTTGAATACAGATTGTGTACACGTAGTGTAGGTGTTAATGGTTTTGGCCCATGTTCTTTACTGTACAATGTCTGAATTCCACTACATATTTTTAAACCATGCCACATTCAGTGTTCATCTTGTCCTCAATGGTAAAAAGTCTCAAGATAATGTTTTATTGTTTAAACATTATACATTTAAATATATGAACTTAAAATCTGAGTGCAGATGTTATACGGACCATAAAATGACAACATATGAAATCCTTATTTATTCTAAATAAATTACACTTCAAAAACATAACTCACTAAGAAACCAGGATAGTACCATTCTCCATAGACCTTTTACTATTGCCATTACAAAAAGAAAATTTCCCTGAAAATGTTACAGCTGCTGGGAATAAGCTCTCTCAAATTAAAAATACAGACACCATAACAACATTTAAAGACACTCAGAAAATATGTTTATGTTTTTATGTTTTGACCCTTTTGGATAGTATTAATACTTAGCATATTTATGTTATCCATAAATATATTAACTTCTGCCTTCATTATGTCTGTATTGATTCATCTAACATTTCCAAAATAAATTTACCAATGTACGTATGCTTGCTCTTAAGAAGTACACCACCAATTTACCCTGTGCTTTGATTAATGTCTTTTCCTTACTTCTGCCAATACCTGAAGGACTTGGGAGGCATGCATTGTGTAGAAAGACGCAGACCAGAAGCACTAGAGGTCTGGGTATTAAGGCAGGTAATTTGGAAACTGAGATACAATATCTCCTACAAATAGGAAAGGAAGGGAGGCAAGGTGGAAAGTAAATTGCCAAGCGTTTGCATGTGAGAATGTCCTAGAAGGAAGAGAAGGACACAGACAGATGCAGTAAAAGAAAGGAGGACATGAAAGGCAGAAGTTAAGGTGAATGGATTATAGAAAGAGGAGAGAAAATGAGTATTTGATTCTTTGATCCACTTGAGGTCAGAAAGGGAAAGCAGCAGAGAAAGTGAGCATTGGAAGCATGTAGAAATAAGTAGCAGAGAAAGTTGATACGAGGAAGACTAGGAATAGAATAATATGGGAGTTATTAAAGGGAGATGGAGTAGATAGCAGGCAAGACTGGAGAGGAGGAGACTGGTCTGGAGCTGGATGAAGAGACTGAATATCACTATAATGCAGTACACTAACAACCACAAATATGAAAGACAGCTGTGTTTACAATCCTGGAAAAGTACAGTTTTGTACCTACCATAAATGTAGATGTTCGAAGATCCACATTGCTGCAGTCCTGACACTTGGGTAGTCCGCTGTCCCAGTCGGCCCGAATACCAAAGTATAAGGCTGACGTCGGTCAAGGCGCATTAGTCTGACGTCAGGACGTCAGGGTACAAATGCGCATGACCGACGTCATTTCCTCAGTCTTTTCTTGCCCCAGATGTCAGAAGACCCTAAAAAGATAAGGCCAAACCAAAAAACAACAACACACCAAACACCCCTGTACCAAATATATGTACAATATATACAAAGACAGACAGGTACAATCCTACCCACACAACCACCCCTAAACACAGAGGGGAAGGAGGGAGGGTAAATTGGACTGCAGCAATGTGGATCTTGAACATCTACATTTATGGTAGGTACAAAACTGTACTATGTTCTTCATCTCACATTGCTGCAGTCCTGACACTTGGGTAGAATCCCAAAGCAGAGGTAAGGGAGGATGGCAAATCAAAGAAGCAGGAGCTGACAACATGCCCTGTAAAATAGCAGTGGCAAAACCAGCCCTAGATTTAGAGTAGAGAGGAAGGTGGTAATGCTTAGAGAAGGTATGCACTGAACTCCAAGTAGCTGCCTCCAAAATATCCTTAGTTGCCACCCCTTAGAAATGCTGTTGAAGTGGCAGTAGCCCTAGTGGAATGAGGCCTAATCCCAGCTGGAATCTCCTTGCCATGATGGGAGTAACAGAAAGTAATGCAAAACCCAATCCACTTAGAAATAGTTTGTTTTGACACAGGCTTACCCTGAGAACTCAAAGCAAAAGAAACAAACAACTGCTGAGACTGCCTAAAATCCTTAGTCCTGCTTAAATAATAACGTAATTGCCTGTGTACATCTAAAGTGTGCAAAATCTTTTCCCCCTTATTTTGGGGATTTGCATAAAAGGTAGGTAAATGAATAGTTTGGTTTAAAGCTACACCAGAAACCACTTTAGGCATAAAGGAAGGATTAGTACGTAAAGATACCCTATCCTTATGAAAATTCAGGAAAGGCTCAACCGCCATAAGGGCCTGCAATTCAGACACCCTTCTTGCAGAGGAAATGGCTAACAAAAAAGCAGTCTTCCATGACAAATATTTCAATTCAGCAGTAGCTGCAGGCTCAAAAGGTTGTAGAGTGAGTTTCTCCAACACAAAATTGAGGTCCCAAGCAGGAGTAGGAGCTCTACGTGGGGGTCTTATATTCTTTGCCCCTCTAAGAAATTGCTTGAACAAAGGATGAGAAAACAATGGTGGGTCACAATCATAGTGAGCTGAAATTGCTGCAGCATGAATCTTAATGGAAGAGAAAGACAAACCTTTGTCCAATAACTCAGTAAGATATTGAAGAGCCACACTCAAATTTGGCTCAGAAACATCCAAATCCTTTGCTGCACACCAAAATAAAAATCTCTTCCATTTTCCTGCGTACACTTTCCTTGTACTAGGTCTTCTGGCTTCCATAATCACATTCAAAACTTGTTGAGGAAGCTGAGACCTGCTATGGTTCAAAACAGAATATGCCAGGCTGTTAGATGAAGAGAGTGAAGCTTGACATTGAGTAGATGCCCGTCCTTCTGAGACAATAGGTGTGGAATCAAAGGTAAGGGCCATGGAGGCTTCCTTACCAGACTCCTCAGTAATGGGTACCAGTGCTGCCGAGGCCAATCTGGAGCTATTAAAATCATCCTTGGCTTGTCTTGTCTGACCTTTAGAAGTACCTTTGGGAGGAGAGGCAGAGGTGGAAAGGCATACACATGAAGATTTTTCCAACTGAAAGAAAGAGCATCCACTTTCCAGGCTGTGTGATGAAACCTTTTTGTGCAAAACTTTGGCAGCTGGTGGTTTAGTGGAGAAGCGAACAGATCTATGTCTGGAGTTCCCCAGGACACTGTCAATGTCTGAAATACATGAAGATCCAGTTTCCACTCGTGGGGATCCATGATTTGCCTGCTTAACACATCTGCTAAGGAGTTCTCTGCTCCTGGCAGAAACCTTGCTTGAAGATTCAGTTGCAGGCTTAACGCAGTCTCCCACAAAATCATTGCTTGCCTGCATAGAGGATAAGAATGTGTTCCCCCTTGTTTGTTGATGTACCACATGACAGTTGTGTTGTCTGTTAGAATCAACACCTGCCCTGGAAGAAGTAAATCCTTGAAAGCCAGTAATGCAAACTGGACTGCTAACATCTCCTTCATGTTGATATGTAGATGCTGCAGTCTGGCAGGCCACTTGTCTTGTATCCACTTTCCATTCAGATGAGCTCCCCAAGCTGTGTCTGAGGCATCTGTCATTAGAATCTGACTCGCCTCTGGCCGGGTCACAGAGAGTCCCTTGTTTAGGTGACATTCCTGAGCCCACCACAGAAATTCCTTTTGAATGCAAGGTATTATTTGAATGACAGTGTCCAAATCCTGGCAGTGCTGTGTCCATACATTTTGAGATACCATTGTAGCTTCCTCATATGCAGTTTGGCATTGGGAAGTACCAGAATACAAGATGCCATGAACCCTAAGGCTTGAAGGACTGTCCTTGCAGTCAGCCCGGACTGATGAGATAGTTGATGGAAGTAAAGAAAGATTCTTTTGTTTGTCCGGGGTTAAAAGGCCATCTGGGTTGCTGTATTCAGTCTCACACCCAGAAAGCACATGTCTTGAGAGGGTACTAGACTGGACTTTATTTCGTTCACAGAATACCCTAGGCATCTTAGCACTGCTATCACATATTCCAAATGCTGAAGAAGCACGTCCCTTCCTTGAGCCAGAAGCAGGCAATCGTCCAAATAAGGATAGATTTGTATTCCTTTTAGTCTGAAGAAAGCTATCACTGGAGCCAGAACCTTTGTGAATACTCTGGGCGCAGTAGATAAGCCAAAGGGCAATGCAGAGAACTGATAATGAGAATTCCCAGCTCGAAAACGCAGATGCTTCCTGCAAATTAGTCTGATAGGAACATGAAGGTAAGCTTCCTTGAGATCCAAAGTTACCATCCAGTGATCTTTGCCCAGCAGAGGTAAAAGCTGTTGTAACGTCAACATTTTGAACTTGGGAATGTCCAGATAAGTGTTGAGGATAGACAGATCCAAAATTGGTCTCCACGTGTTCCCCTTTTTTGGTACTAGGAACAGGCGAGAATAAAACCCTAGGCCCCTTTCTGGCACAGGAACCGGCTGAATGGCCCCTATTTGGAGCAACAGAGAAATTTGCCTGTGAGCCTCTTTCCTTTGTTGAGGAGGAATGTCTGGCATGCCTTTGAAAGGAGGCAAGGTATGGAAATAAAACCTGTAACCGTGGTGAATGATATCCAATACCCATCTGTCTTGGGTAATTAAACTCCAGTTTTCTTTGAAAAGTGCCAACCTTCCTCCCAAAGGTGCTGCCAGACGAGAAGATTCTGGCAGCTGAAAAGGCAGGTCATTGGGTCTGTTTACGAAAGGACTGACCCCTGCCCTCACCAGAAGACTGAGCAGGTGAACTCCCTGTTCTAGGCCTAAAAGAACCTTGAGCTCTGCCCCTACCACGTCTAGACCTACCCCTAGACTGGGAATCATAAGCAGGATATGTCCACCCCTTGGTAGGCCAATTTCTACTAAACTGGAGGCTGAACCTGCAAAAATCTTTAACAGTCTGCATAGACTTAGCCTTGTCTTCCATTTTCTTTAGAACTGCTTCCACAGGCGAACCAAACAACACATCAGATTGTAAAGGAGCATCTAAAATCCTTGTCTTCACATGCTCAGCTAAATTCTGATCCCTCAGCCAGGCGTGCCTGCGAAGAACGAACCAGTGGCAGCCACCCTCGAAGAGGCCTGCACAGCATCAAAACCACATTGCAAAGAATGCTTACCCACCTGTTCAGAAACATGAACTAAATCCTGCAACTCTTTACACTCAATACCTTCCGCCAAAGCATCTACCTTAGACTTTAATTGTGAAAGGAGATAATTTTGGTATTTCAACATGTGAAACTGGCAATTCAAAGCTCTCATGGCCATAGTGGAAGAAGTATACACTTTCTTTCCCCATCTATCCAAAGCCCTCGCCTCTTTATCAGGAGGAACAGGATTTTTAACAACAGAAGCCTTAACACCTTTAGGCCCCTGAGAAACAGTTTCTGGGTCTGCCCTAGGACTCTTAAAAAAGATACTTATGAGCTTCAGGCACCCTATAATATCTATCCGGTTTAACTGGAGCAGGAGGCAAAGAATCAGGGTTCAGAGAAGCCTCTGCAAAAACATCCTCCACCACATCTAGAACAGGAGGTATAGCTAAAGGCCTATGCTGGGGTAGAAACAAAATTCCCTAAGCCTTTTCCTGGAATCAGAGAAATCCTGACCTTCCCATTTAAAATGCTCCCTCATGGAATGAAGAGTCTCTGAAAATGAAAAATCCTCAGGAGGAGAAGCAGAAGGAGTAGAATCATCTATATCAGAATCAGAGTAAGGGGAATACTCCTGCAAGTCTTCAGCAAGACTCAGAAGCATCCGAACACTGCTCAAAACTCCCAAGCTCAGGTTCCACCCTAGGCCTCTTATCAGGAGGGGCATAGAACCTCTAATCATTGTAATCAAATCTTCTGCCATCTTAAGCATATGCTTCTTAGGTACAGACCCTGAAGAACTAGGGGTAACACCTGAAACAAAACCTGGTCTGCCCTGGGAGAAGCCTTGGAAACAGCAGGGAGGGCCTAACCACCTTAGGAAGGGAGGGAAGAACAGCTACCTGAGAAGCCCCTTCCGCCTGGCCTACCTCCTGAGAGGTCACATCTTGCAGCAATAAAGTCTCTCCTGGGATTCCAAAGAAATTTCTGGCTGAACCTCTGGCTCCACCGAGCCCTCTAAAGAACCGGCGTCCGACGGACGGTTCTTCCAACCTAGGCTTTGCTGTTTTGTCCTTGCGCTTTTTGGAAGCGGGCATCGTAGCATCCGGCGGCATTTTATAATTACACCGCTTCCCAAACACTAACCTGGCACAATCTAATCTTCTCTTTATAGTGCGTTTGTTAAATCTAGCACAAGAGCGACAGCCAACAACGTCGTGCTCAGGCCCTAAGCAAGGTATACACAAGGTATGGTAATCCCTATGAGGTATCTGTTTCCCACAAGAAATACAGTTATTCACTTTTCTGACATCCGGTAAAATACTGAGGCAAGAAAAACCAAAATATTCCCCAACGGGGTACTTAGCCAACTTGGATTCGGTCTGAAACTCCGACTTCGGAAAATCTCAGAACGCCAACCTGCACTTGCAAAACTGCTTCTGCATCAGACCATGCGGCAAAAAAGACTGAGGAAATGACGTCGGTCATGCGCATTTGTACCCTGACGTCCTGACATCAGACTAATGCGCCTTGACCGACGTCAGCCTTATACTTTGGTATTCGGGCCGACTGGGACAGCGGACTACCCAAGTGTCAGGACTGCAGCAATGTGAGATGAAGAACATCTACATACCATTGATTGGATGAACAGAACACACCCTAATATGACAGAGTTTGTTACCCTCAAACCACATACACACAGTAACTTGTGGAATGTGAGGGAAGACAGACTATTGTGCAGTTATCATCACTATACTTGTGGACCTCTTCCATCAGTAAACATTTTGCAGGCCCATAGAATATGTAGACTCAAGGACAAGAATTATACATCTGAGTGTCCATGATTTCAAACATCTGAGGAGCTGCCCCCCTCAAAAAACGTTGGTATCCTACTGCTGCAGTATACAACATAACGCTTGTGGACATCTTCACTCAGTAAACATTTTGCAGCCTGTTAGATTCTGAAGACTCTGGGACAAAAATTATTCATTGTGGGGTGTGGGAGGGCATGTAAGGATCTATCTTACTGTTTAGTTTTGCTATTGTGAACTCTATGCTAAGTGAAAAGCTTTGTTCCTCTTTTATGTCTGTAACTTTACCTTTCTGTCTCCCCATCTTATCAACTTTCTTGTCTGTCTCAATTTTAAAATGTAATATTTTCAACTATTTGTTTCTTATTTTCTCCTCTGCAACCCTATTACATAATGTCTGTTTCTCAGTCCCTCTTTGCCTTACTTTTACCTCCCTCACTTTTTCTGGCTAATGTTTTCTGTGGAAACACAGTTGTTCTGCTGTCTGTACTCTGTTATTGTTGGTTAACTCTGTCACTATCTCGTGTATTTTTTTCATAGGATCATAGGAAGTTACTAGGCTAATGGCTCTAGGGCCCTTACAAGCCTAACCAAGTTCTACCCATATTTCCACGATCAGCCCCTAATGCCCATGTCCAAGAGGGACACAGGTGGAAGCCCCAGAGTGAATTTATGATTACCCATCCAATCATTCAGACTGCATTTGAAGAGGGCCAATGAGGTATTCTGTTTGACATGAAGTGGAAGTCTGTTCTAAAGGTGTGGTAACCTTTCTGAGAGACAAATCTATCCCTCCAGCAGGTTCTATTAAGGTCACATACCAGGTTAAGGTCTTTAGAGCAAGTAACCTGTGTACCATTTGACTTGTGAATATGCAGCATTTCCAATAAAGCAGGGTCCATGATTGCCTTATATGCAAGACAGAGATTGCCTCTGAGTAGTCTGTATGAAACAGAATAAAGTGACAGTGATTTCAGATGATCCACATAAGACAGATGCTGAAGATCTTGAATTTTCCTTGTGAGGAGCCTTTGTTGTTCTCCATTTGCTGCAGGTGCTTGGAAAGGTACATACCAAAAGGGCATTGTACTCAGTTATTGGCCTGAAAAGAGAAGAGTACAGGGAGGTTATAACTTCTTTTTTTCTGGAGGCAATGCCCTTAATTATGAGATGAGCAATACAGAATGCCCTTCTTACCACTGTGGAGACATGGTGATCAAAGTTAAAATTGCTGTCAACCTGTGTGCTCAGATCTCTCAGCACTGAGTTCATACTTAGGGTGTTGCTATTGATGTGGAAGTTAGCAGAACATTGTTCTTGCCAAAAGGGATGATAGTACATTTCTTTGCATTGAGTTTAAGGCCATGACTTTGGCACCAATCATTTGTTTGTGTAAGACCCTCTTGCAGGATGTTGACATCATTTGGAGATTCTATAACTACTGCCAGCTGGCAGTTATCAGCAAACTTTATCAGCCACAGATCTTTAGTTTTTGCTTGTACTTTGGAGAAATAGATTCCAAACAGTAGAGGTCCCAGAACTGATGCCTGTGGAATGCCACTGGTTACAGGTTTATTGTTAGCGGTGGATTCCCCGTTCTATCAATGAGCCAGTCAGCGGCTCATCTAATGATATAAGGGTTGCTACCTAGCTGGGTGAGTTTGTCAATGATGCCTGAGTGGGGGATAGTGTCAAAAGCCTTGGCCAAGTATATGTGAGGTGTATGCACAGATTTCCCCTTGTCCATGACTTTGGTGATAGTCTCGAAGAAGTCCACCAGGTTTAACAGACATGATCTCCCTTTGAAAATCCAAACTGAGTAGGGTCAAGTGTTTGGAGATTACCTATATCTTTGCTGATAAGGTCCATGATGATTTGCTCCATGACCTTGCAGATAAGGCTAGTCAAGGTAATAGGTGTCTAGTTCCTGGGGTCAGTGGAAGCACCATCTTTGTGCAAGGGAATACTGGTGGCCGTTTACCATTCAGCTGGAATGAAGCCAGTGCTTAGACTATGATTGAAAAGAGTACCTAATGGTGTTGCCAATTCTTGTTGGAGCCCATGTAGGACGCAGCCAGAGATGTTATCACGTCCCATAGATGCTGCGTTTTTTGCCTTACAGAGGGTGTTTACAACCGGCTGTTTAAAGACACAAGGTAGGGGGCAGGTAGTAGGGATGTAATGGGGTACGTGTGGAGGGGACAGGGGTGTGAAGTATTTACAGAATCTGTCAGCCAATGGGTTAGCTATGTCCTCATGCTTAGTATATGCGGTATCATTAACTACCAGTTCTGCACAAATCTGTGCCTTTCCTTTTAGGTTATGGATGTAACTAAAGAATGCCTTATGGTTGTCCTTAGTTGAGGAGACTAATTTGGATTCATAGTTTGCTTTGGAGGACTTCACAAGAAGTCTTATTTGCTGGTTTAAGCTGAGGAGGTGATGTTTCCGGTTTAGGGCTCACTTCCTCTTACTCTTAGACATCAATTTCTTCCTCTTATTGTAAAGCTTGTTAATGGCAGTTGTCTACCAGGCAGATTAGCTCTTCCATGAGGAGCTTGTTTTGGTCCTATCAGGTACGGCTGAGTCAATGCAGTTATACAGGTATTTGTATAAAGCATTGGTGTACTATGTTGTCATAGCTGCCAATTCCATTGAGGGGGGTGCAGTGAAGCTATTTATACCACCCCATAAGAGATTATAATCTGCTTTGTAGAAATTTAGTTTAGTTGCTGCTGGGGAGGGGTTAGGTGTAATAGTTACTTCGAATGAGACTGATTTGTGGTCAGATCTCACCAGGGAAGACCTCACAGTGGGGGTGCTACAGTGGTCCCCCATTTTGGTAAGCACCAGATCCAGGATATTGGTACCCCTTGTGGGGGTGTCAGCCAGCTGGTACAGGGCACTGGAGTTAACAAAGTCAAGGAACTTTTAGGCAAGTGAGTTTGAGCACAAGTAATTTACCCAGTCAATGGATGGGTAGTTAAAGTCGCTCAAAACCATGGTGGTCAGATGTATCTTGATAGACTCAAGTAGATCCAAATAGGCAGAGTGGGTGTCCTGATTCCTCCACTTAGAACAACCTTTAATTTCTTCCCTTTGATACAGAAACTGCCAATAAACTGTGCTCCTCCTTCCCTTAACCACTTTCCCAATCATGTTCCACCCCGCACAATCATATTATCCCCTACCACCAATACTTGTACCAATATTCCTCACTCTTCTACATAACAGTTTCATCTTTACCCTCATATTGTCTGTTGCCACATCTCCCTCCAGCAACACACACTTACACATACTTTTCTCATATCTCCACACAACTCTTCACGCCATTCCTTCACTCATCTCATTTCTAGTTCTAATCCCTCTTGGTATTCAGTCTTTTTTATATGCCTACTCTGTCCTTTCTGCCTCTGTTGAAAAGATGCCATGCATAACTCTAAATGTATTACTCACCTTACTATGTCACCTTACAGACTGCCAGACAACAGTCACACCTAGAATCAGTTCACCAGCCAACAGCCATACAACTAAATACAGCTCCATTTCCAAAGTTAAATTGCACTATACCTCTTCAAAGACTCTGCCAATCTGTACTATAAGTATAATATTCTTGTATATCATCAGACCTATCCAAAACTAAAAGAAAAAGAAAAATTGCCTCAAAAAGAACACCCCTGTTTTACTTGTACTCTCATAAAATATATCAATGCAGAGACATCCACTGTAATCCAGGTCCTGTCAATCACCATAACACAACTAGCAAATCACCTCCCACCCCAGTGGTACACTTCCTTTCCTTACCCAAAAAACAAAAACTAAACATAGTTTCATTGAACATCCACTGTATATGTAACAAAATCACACAACTCCATGCACTGATTGCCCAATATAGCCCAGATATTCCGGTATTTTCTGAAACTTGGCTAAAGTGAACATAAAAGACACTGAAATACGTCCCCCTCGCTATATCATCGCAAGATCAGACTGAACCTAAAAAAAAGGTGGGAGTACAGCCACCCTATACTCCAACTTATGCAAACTAAATGCTTTCAACAATAGTATTCCCATATTCCACAATGCTAAAATATTTATTTCGTACTTAAAATTAAACAGAAAAAATGTATTATTTCTCTCTATATCCTTCCTGGAAATACTATAAACATTTTGGAAAATATTCTGCAGTGGATATCCAATACCATTCCTAATGAAAAAAATATATTGGGAAATATAAATACTGACTGGCAAAACATTACCTCCAACTTTTCCAATTCCAGTATTAAACTATATGGCCTTACACAGCTATTCACCTCACCCACTAGATATAACACAACTTATGACAAGAACTCCACCCTAGACTGGGTAATGGTCTCTGACCTTCACAAATACACAAGCTCAGACTCCCTTAGAGATCATCCTCCCATTTACTCCAACAGATTAACCTCCCATCGTGTTAAACAACTTAACCTCCCATCGTGTTAAACAACTTAACCATAAATGGATCTGTAATCTCAAATTTCAACCCCGACATGTTCATGTCTGCACTAGAATCCATCAAGTGGTCTAATCTAAAAATCCTCCCATTGGATGAAGCAGTCCTCAGGTTTCAATACAATATTCCTAAATATTCTAAATAACTTTTCACCACTCAGAAGAAAGCGAGTTAAAACCAACCATGCCCTCTGGATGTCTAACAATATTAAAAATCTTATGCATAACAGGGTTAAAAATTATGAAGAGAACATCAAAACTTCTGTAACAGTTTAGAAAGCTCTGAAACTTTACAAAAGCAAAACAAACAAAAAAACAGGTAAACAGTGACAAAAAGCAACATTGCAATACTGTGCAGAACTGCCACAGGCATAATCCCCAAAACATCTGGTCCTCCATCAAAGACTTAATCCACCCAGAGACTAAAAACAATCCAAATCCTTCACCTAGCTTCTCCTCACTTGAAATTACTCAATTGCATAATACCTACTTCACAGACAGCATGGTTGTCCTTAACAAAAGAAGTCCTAGCATCCATAATACCCATACTCAACCCCAAACCCCTTCCACTGCTACAGTACATTTCAGATTAAAAACTGTCCCTATTTCATATACAAAAATAAATAAATAAATAAATAAATAATTTCTCAATCTCAAACCATGCTCACCATCCACTGACACCCTCCCACATGGATTTCTAAAGATAGCAGCCAGTGCTATAGCAAACCCAGTATCAGTCCTTATAAACAGGTCAATATAAGAATTCTATGTCCCTTCCCTATGGAAAAAATCACACATAACTCTACTTCATAAAGGGTGTAACTCAACAGAAATATCCAACTTTAGACATTATCCTATCCCCTCACTCCCAAAAAAGGAAAAAAAAAGTATCTACAAGCAACTTCTTTAATACATTCTTCACCAACAACTCTTGACACCTAACCCAGCACATAGTACTACTACTTTTCTCATATCATTCCTAGATGCCTTCAACAAATTGAGTGGCGATGGTAAATTTGTATCCTATTTATTCCTACACCTATCTAAGGCCTTTAACACTATATCACACAGCAGGCCCCTACACAAAATGCCTTCACTTGGACTGTCACACTCTCACCTGGTTTAGAATCTACTTGTCTGACAGACAACAGATGTATCCTAAGCCGCTAGCCTTGGGCCCACTCTATTTATCATAGTCATCAACAATCTCTACACTTCTTCCCAACAATACTCAGATGACTCTGCTCTGATCTGCTCTCCTGGTAGCCCAAACCATCTTCAACAAATAACACAAGAAGCCTTTAACTCCGTCAAAAGATGGCTCCAGCACGATCAATTATTGCTCAACCATAGAAAACTAAAGTACTCCTGTTTTTTTCCCCCCAACTCACATAGTCCTGAGAAAAGAAACTTCAAAATCACCTCCCTGAACAACACTGACATTGAAGTAATATCTCATACTAAATTGCTTGGTATGACTACAGACAGCCTAAAATTTGACATACATATTCTAAATGCAGTTGAAAAACAACAAAAGTTAGGAATGATCTACAGGACAAAACATTTCCTTACAGCTAATCATAATGTAATTATTAAAATAACAGATTGGAAATGATAAAACTATTTATTCATGTCATAAATGGTGCTTACTGCCTTAGTACACAGACCTTTAAAGGGAAGTAAAGTAACCCTATCTAACACATACAAACTACCATCACTTCTATACTGAGCACTCACTCTTCCTTGTAAACCTCCAAACCTCTCTAAAAACTAAACTTGTACAATATTATAACAAGACTGCATTCTTTGCTTTAAAGAAACCTAACCAAAGCCACCACTGGACTGCACTAAAAGGGCTAAATTCATTAGAACTACCTCATTGTCTTATAGATACAAAATTAATCACAACACAAAAAATAATAAACAGCCCTTCAGCCTGCCCAGCTCTTAGTAATTTGTTTTCAAAATTACACCCAACTCTTTATCAAACCAAAAAATTTGCATGACATCCTCTATACTCTAATGTTGTAGCAAAAACATGAAACTCACTCTCTATAAAACAATCAGGTCATCACCCAACCTCCACAAGTTTTAAAAAATCTTTAAAATTCTTAATTCTTGGTTCTTCTTATGTACCATGTCAGGCTAGCTCCATCCTATAATCCATTTCTCTTTTACCCCAGCTTCTTCTTCTAACAATAATTTTATCTCTCACATCACTTTCTTACAGCCATTGTCTCCCCATTATTTCCACCACCTAAAATCATTTTTCATTTTTCTGACCTATTCCTCTCCCTTACCTTACTACCATCTCCTGTTTCTATACATCCATTCATTCATCCATCTGTCCACAACTCCTTTTCCCATTTTTGCACATGTGGTCATCTAGAGTCAAGGTTCACACCTCCAGGTGTCTAGTCCTGCCACAGTTGTTCTATACTACACACTCACACTTATGGTCAATTTAGAGTGTCCAGTTGACCTATTGCATGTTTTTGGAATGCAGGAGGAAACTCAGCTGAACACAGAGGAGGAGGACATACAGACTCCAGTTTCCCTACTGAAAATCTTAATCACTTTTAATGCTACCAAAGTACATATCCTTTTTACAGATTTGTGAGTTGTAAATCTCTTTCTCTAGTGACTTTATACACATACTCTCTCTTCTGTTGTATGCACAAATTCTTTGCTATACTAACCAGTTTTCACTCACTGTCATCTTTGGCACTTTCTCAGTTTTATTAATAATCCTTTTTATCAACTAAATACACTGTCTCTTTTGAATTCATGTATTTTCCCTACTTAGCTCACCTTTGCTTCCAGCTCTCTTTCTACCTCTTGTAATTTAAACAAACTAAGCTTAGTCTGTCACTAGACAATCTTACTATTTCTTAGGTTACTCCGGATTATATTGTATTACACTTGTATACACAACAATCCATATCAAATGTTTATATTTTCTATATTCGACTTTTTTTGTTGCTTTCATGCAAAATGTTGAAGCTTTCCTCTCTGTATTATGTCTGAAATGAGTTGCTGCCTGATTGGATTTTAGATGAAAACAACTGGTTGAACTTTCAACCCAGGAAGGCATTTGGGGATATAAGCCACTCCATCACACCCACATTTGCATATGTCACCTCTAGGATTGTATACAAGAACTGCGGTGGTGGTGCTGCAGTAGCGTTATCGCCTCCTAGCAAGACGTTGTCCCATTCGATTCTCAGCTAGAGCGTCTTCTGTGTGGAGGCATACGTGAATGGGCGTACCTTCGTTGAAGGTTGTGTGTCAGGGCTGGTAACCCGGTACGTAAAAATCCACCACCAATCATTAGCGGACCGGAGTTCCGCTGTGGCGACCCCTAACCAGGAAAAGCCGAAAGAGACAAACAAACCTCTAGGATTGTATACATCTGCAGAGAAAAAAATTTTCAAAAATGTAGAATCACTGTCACTGCTATAATAGAAACCATGCCAGCAATGATTTCCTTCAAAGAAAAGTACTCACTGAGATGCAACTCATGATTGACGAGTTGCAGCTTCATCTGCTTCATATATAGGTCTCATTAAAGTTCATACTGGGCATCATGGCATTTAATTATACCTATTAAAATATAGAGTCCTTATTTGACTGACAGTGCTATAGAGGGGTGCACAATGATGAGTCTATGTACTATAGAAAGATCATTTGTGTATGTTGTACTTACCTATAACAGTAGATATTTGAATTCCGCAAAGCTACAGTAGTCTTTAGAATATATGGCTTGTTTCCTTGCTTAGGAAACAACCACCACCATCAAGCTTCACAAACACACACACATA
The DNA here is from genome assembly GCF_019279795.1 of Protopterus annectens. NCBI lineage: Eukaryota > Metazoa > Chordata > Ceratodontiformes > Protopteridae > Protopterus > Protopterus annectens. The sequence goes on along the minus strand of NC_056748.1, from coordinate 388,203,715 downwards.
CTCTCACCTTCTCTCTGACTACTAATTGGCTAGTCCCCAAGAATAGAAATCAACAATCAGAGTGAAGATTTCTGCAAAACTATCTTGTATGAATATATATGAAGAATGATTCCCTGAGAAAATGTGTCAACCCATTTGAAAGCTTGCTATTATTGTCCGGTCATTAAAAATATATACGGCCTGAGTGATGCTTCACAGCATCAAATCAGAGACTGGGAAAAGAAGGGGAAAAATGATTGTTCTGCTTTATACTTTTCCTTTAAAAGTGAAATTCATTTTGTTTCATGAATCCTGATGGCTTAGGCCTGTGCTGAAGTTTTTCTATTTCTTAGTGCTAACATGAAAGATCAGAACTTCTGTCTAATAAGGAAGGGCACAGATAAAGGGTCTGCAAATTCTTTAGTTAGCAAAATAACAGAATTGTTTAGTTTTAATTGGTCAGTGGCTATAGTCTGACAGATGAAATGTTTATTCAGAAGCTTTTACAGTATAAAAATAATTAAGTTGCTTTTTTGGGGGAGACAATATCTTGATTGCGTAGTCTTCCACGTATTAGTGTTCTTTGCAATAAAGGAGGTCCATTCTACCCTGCTGAACTGTGTAGGATGAAGTTATTTTTGTAGTTGGTACCATAACAGATGGTGCCGTGAAGTCTTGTATTTTGAACAACCTGTAAGTTGCTGCAGCAGAACTCACATTCTGGGCCCATTTCTGACAGCTGTTTCTGTCAGGTGCATTTCTGTTGTGCCAGTTCACATCTACATTTTTTCACCTTCAGCAGAGCTTTAAATCTCAGGTAAGTTTACATTATATTCTTGCATGAGAGAGGATTATGTTATACAAGAGTGGGTTACATTATATTATTCTATGAGAGTGGTTTACATTACTGTATGAAAATGGGTTACATTATATTCATGTATGGGAGTTTTATCAAATTGTATGAGAGTGGGTTTTGAGAGAGGGCAGCATTTCCATTGTGTCAGATTCACAATGGGTGGAATGTGGGGGTATTAAAAGAGCTCAGCCTGGCACTCTAGCTCAGCATAGGCTACATAAATATGGAAGAAAGAGCTGTAATTACTTGGTAAAATAGTCTGAGCTCACTAAAAATTATAGTGCACTGCAGTTCTCTGATGGTGGAACTTTTTGATAAGGCTATTTTTGAAAATCTCAAAAAGAAATAAAAAGGAAACAAAGTATCTGCCTCTTGTTGGTCAGCTTTTAATGACTAGCAAGAAGAATTTATGAATAAGAAAAAGGAATATGTAATCAGAAGTTTAAAACTTAATTCTGCAAAACTAAAAAAACAGATGCAGACAGATAATAGAACAGTTACATTACAGAAATGTGCAAGAGAACATTTGGACAGTACTTGGGGGGCTTTACCACTCTAAATGGCCGAAAAAACTAAAGATAGCTCAACCAGGGTCTTCTGATGATGACTGGCCCCTGCTTCCCTCTGTACCCCTCATACTTATGCAGACCAACCTACTGTTTATAAAACAGACTGCCCTCCCTCTCTGGAAGCACAGGAAAAAGAGGAACAAATTGAAGCATACCTTTCAACTGTCCAGATTTTCGCAGAATGTCCAGATTTTTGATTCATATTTTTGGTCTGTTCCTCATAAAATTTGTGGTTTTCTGGCAAATCATGGGGTTAAGCTGAGGACTGAAGTCACTAAATAATGACATACATTTGAGTTTCAGACTTCGAATCCTTCAGAAAAATGTATGTTGAAATAAACCATTATTCTAGCAATATTTAAAACATGTCCCTATTTTACCATTCATCACTGGAACAACTGTATTGGTATTTATCATCATTTTATTGCATTTTCTTTTTTCACCAGAATCCATTGGAATTTTATGTTGTGAACATTTTTTCTATCAGAAATAAACTACAATTAAAACTGAGCAGAGAATACCAGATTGGCACATTTACTTTAACCACACTAGCTAAATAAAAAAAAATTGCATTTGTAAAACCCACAAGTCCAGTAACAAGGACATCTAATTTCAGCAGGAGTATGTCACATTTTTTCTTCTTATATTTCTGCTACTCAGTATGCAGCACACCCTATACCATTTAAGCAGCTCCATGCTTCCCTTAAATTAGCAGGTAAATGTAGACAATAGAATTCTAATTTTGGAGAAATAGTAAAGCCACTTTTACAGACAGAGAGAGAGAGAGAGGGAGAGAGATCTAAACAAAGAATAACAAAGAAATATATAAAGTACAAACACACAGGACCCTACTTTATATCCCAACTATACTTATGTACAAGAGAAGAAGGATGGAGGGTGGATATAGTGGCAGTAGCAGTAAGGCATTTGAACATTGACTGTTATAGGTAAGTATAGCTTACACAGCTATACTATGTTCATCATTCCAGTGCTGCAAGAGTCTTTAATCTATCTCTGTTGATTACCAAAGCCTATCCAGCCTGGGAGTAGGAAGGATATGGATACATGATCCCCAGGAGAATGGTTCTAGCAAAGCTCACCCTAGACTTGAAAAGGAATCCAGTTTGCAATGCTTTGTAAAAGTATGTAATGGGGATCATAAAGCTTCCTCTAGAATGCTTCTAGAATCCACCTCTTTCCAGTATGCCACTGAATACAAGGTGCTAGTAAAATGTGCCTTGTTACCGCCTAGCCTGGATTTGCCATGGTTGAAATAATAAAAAGCAATAGCTGAGGACAACCACCTGGAAATTGTCTGCTTATACAAAGGATGTCCCTTTTTGCTCCTTAATAAGAAATGAATAAGTGATCAGCTTTTCTAAAGGACTTGATTTAGTCACAATAGTACCCAAGCTGCCTATGCACTTCCAAAGTATGCAGAATCCTTTCTCCCTGCTTTTGTTTGGTTCTGGGTAGAAAACTGGGGGATTGGATGGTTGGACTCAAAGTAAACTCTGAAACCTCTTTGAGCATAGAAGAGGGGGTTGTTTTTAATGTGGCTCTATCTCTGTGTAATATAAGATAAGATTCACCCACCATGAGAGCCTGCAACTCAGATACTCTTCTTGCAGATGTCATAGCAGTGATGAGGACAGTTTTCCTAGTCAAGAATCTTAAATCAGCTTGATGAGCAGGTTCAAAAGGTGACAATCTTCTCCAGCACAGAGCAACCTGTTTATGAGGAGATCTCAAATGTAAAACTCCTTTACAAGAAACTCAGAAGAAAGAGGAGGATCTATGGGCAGACATGCTGAAATGGCCACAGGATGAACCTTTATAGAGGAATAAGAGAGGCAAGAGGAAATTAACTTGCACAAATATTTGAGCACCAGCACTACAAAGTCTCAGAGGGGTCCCTGGTTATTTGTTAGGCACCAAAGAGAAAATCACATAACTTTCTTGCCCCTTAAGAACCTATTGCATGTCTTCATAAAATATGTGCCTAAAAGGTAATAGACTTGATTCATCCAGGTGGTCAGTTGAAGTCATACCTCTCAACTTCTAAATGCAAGAAATCTGGACAAAGGCCCAAAATCAGAGACAAATTTTAATTATTGTTCTTATAAACATAGGTGATAGAATAATAGATGTTGCATTAGCAGGCATTTTTTGAAGGATATGAAGTCAGAATCTATGCCTGTCATTATTTAGTGTCTTTAATATTCAGTAATTTCCCATACAAACACAAATTTTATGAGGAACAGACCAAATATATGAGGCAAAAATCTGGACATTCAATGAAAATCTTGATAGTTGAAGTTGATTGAGAGGGGGGGGTGTATAAAACTCCCTTGTCTTGCGTGATTAGATCCAGTCTGTGAGGAAGTTTGTGGTAATTGCCCTTGGCCAATTCCATAAAGGGAGAACCAAAGTTGCCTTGCCTAGGCCAAAAAAAGGGGTGGGGTCACCACAACAATTTTTTGAAAGCCCTTCTGAATCTTCAGAATTATCTTGGATATCAGTAGAAAGGGTGGGAAAATATAAAGGAACATGTCCATCCAAGGGAATGAAAATACATCTGTTTTCCAGGTGTGCTTACATAAGTCTTGGTACAGAATTTAATTGTCTGTTTTGAAAGGAGGCAAACAGATCTATTTGAGGTGTTCCCCACAAATGGATCAGCTTCTGGAAGACCCCCCATTCAATTTCCCATCATGAGAGACTGTTCTGGTCCAGCTCAGCTTGTCTGCCACTATGTCTTGCTCTAATGGAATGCAAGATGCTTGGAGGATTTGAGAATAGCATAGGGGCTAACCTTGTACTTTCCTGCTTGTTTATGTACCATATAACTGTGGTACTGTCTGTAAACACTTCAAGAGGTCCTACTGACCACAGGTGATGGAGAGATTTCCAGGTATGACTCAAAGCCAACATCTCCTTTAAACTGATGTGCTTAGGCCTGTCTGAATGACTGCACAGGCCTTGCATATTTACTTCCATGGAAACTGCTCCTCAAGCAAAATTTGAATCACTTGTGATGGGAGACTGGTCTAAGGAAAGATTACAGATAAAAATTCACCTTCTCTTGTGTCAGAAGAGAAGAGAAGTATCTGAAGGAAGCCAGGAAACACAGTCCTGTGATATGGAGAAAGGAGGATTTTGCAGCATTTATCTGGAAGTCAGACTGGTCTGAAGACACATAACCCAGATTAATGACTATTGACATCTGGATAAAAACTCCCTCTGGAAAGATAAGCAAGTCATCCAGATAAGGAAATATGTGTATGCCATGCAGTATGCAATGAGCTATGACTGGGGCTAGACATTTCATGAACACCCTCAAATATGTAGAGAATCCAAAGGGATATACTGAGAACTGATAATGTGAACCAGAAACAGAGAACCTTAGAAATTTACTGAAGCCTATGGCTATGGGAATAAGGTGTTTAACTCTAGTATTACCTTGTAACTCATGGAAGAATAAGGGGTAACAGGTTCTGCAAGGTCAACATTTTGGATTTTGGTACTTTCACATAAAAAGTTCAAGAATGAAAGAAAAACACATCTCTACCTGTCCCAAGATATAACTTTTAGTCACAAAATTAAACTTTATGCAAGCACTGCACACATTTTCACAAAAATAGCCCCATTAAGTTAAGTCATATAAGCAACAAAAACATAGGCAACCTATAGACACTTGACTGATCCCAGTTTGGTTTTGTTAAAGGAAGGTCATATCTACTTAACCTGGCAGACTTCTCTGAGAAGGTAACCAAGGGAATGGATGACAGGAACGTGGTGCATACCACCTACCACGACTTGGCTAAAGCATTCAACACAATACCCTACTTTGATATTGTGGGCAAACTCACTGAACTAGGCATAAATCCCTACACAACTCATTGGGTTGCAAGCTTGCTCACAGAAAGGAACCAAGAAGTCAGGATTGGTGAGACAAGGCAGGTCACCAGTCGAGTACCACGGAGCTCCATGCCCACTCCTGTTTGGCATCTACTTTTCAGAAGTCAAGGCTAATGTGAAAGGCTTCTGTCTGACTAAGTTTGCAGACTGCAATTTGGGAGCTACCATAAAATTCCTCCCATTACACTAATATCCTGCAAGAGGGTCTAACACAGACAAATGACTGGTGCTAAAACCAGGGATTGGAAAATGTTTAATCAGGCAAATTACTCTATTGATAAAACACCACTAAAAGTTGACCCAATAGTTAGAGATCTAGGAACATATGCAGTCAGTAACCTGGCCTTTGACCAACATGGAGCCAAGGTAGTAAGAAAATCATTCTAAGTCACTAAACTTATACGTAGGGGCTTGGCATCCAGGTCTAATGAAGTTATAGCACTACTCTACTCACCCCTTATCAAACCTATCATTGAGTATAATGACCCCTTTTGGCATGTACCTGACTAGATATATGCAACAGTTGGAGTGCCCTTGCAGGCCATTTTAAGCCTAGTTAACTTCCCTCAAAGGTGGGTATCAAACTCTGTACCTTGTGGTTGTGAGGTAAACATCTTAACCATTATGGCAACCCCTTGTGCCTGATTTACTACATTGTGCTGTACGACACATTAACATTACAGTGACTCTGGGTGCTGGATTGTGGTATTTTATGTGATTTGCCTGCCATTGTTCTGTAACTATGTGCATCTAGTTCACACTACAGTAAACAGTTCACAGGTTTATGAAGTTGATACCATACACTGGATTCCTACTTGCACATCAGCTGCATACTTGGACCTGTAATTCCATATGTAGCTACTTCATTAAATAGGTGATCCCTTCTGAATCATGCTCAGCTGTACTATGTACTGTGCGCTATGCATCAGCCCACAATGTGAGCACAATGTTTATGAACAGGGCCTATTAACTTAAACACTCCAAAAATCAGAAACGTGTCTACCCGGAATGCTGTTCTGATAACAAATATAACTAAAGAAAAGAGCAAGTCATATCTATGCCCAATAGTTGCCACCAATTAATACAGGACTAAAGCCTGACAAAATATGTCCTAGGATAGCAAAGTAGTCCTGTAATACATCATGAGGCAAACTGAGAGTAACATAATCAGAACATAGTAATGTTATTCACATTTCGAATTCACACATTCAAGCACCCATACTGGGCTATTTCTAGCTCTTCACACATAAACACAGTGCTTCCTGGTAAAAAAATTATGCTCAGAAATAGCTAACACCTAATATAACAAGCAAGTGTTCATTTATATAGTCTGCATAACACTAACAATCATATTTATGTACCTATATCACTTTAGATTCAGCTGGTCATTCACATTTAAATATACATAATGTTCATTCTTTAAAACATTATGATTGAAACACACACTTATAACTTCTAAAGTAACCCTTCAGTATGGTTCAAATACATTTTAACAACATAACTTTGTTTTCCCATTTTAATGAAATACACCTACCCACATTTGATATAAATCTAGCAGACTCGACCAGGCAGGAATTACAGCTATGCCAGCAACTGAGCACCATATTTTAGTTGTGTAGGGATTTATGCCTAGTTCAGTGAGTCTGTCCACAATACCTAAGTGAGGTATTGTGTTTAATGCTTTAACTAGATCTATGTAGGTGTTATACACCATTTTCCTGTCATCCATTGCCTTGTTTAACTTCTCAAAGTCTACAAGGTTAAGTAGATATGACCTTCCTTTGACAAAACTGAACTGGGATGGGTCCAGTGTCCATAGGGTACAAAACTGTTTTCTGTGGATGATTTTCAGGTTCAACTAGGAATAAATAAAATACACAAAGCAAGATGACACTGAGGAGACCAGATCTGTGCAAACAGATAAATTCATACAATTTACAATGAAGTACAGGGGATGCTACTACATAAATTCTTACAATGTATTGAAGGATTGTATAACACTGAAAAGAAATTCTGATCAATAATATTTATAATGACTATATGTCTGTCTTATAGGAAAGAAAGGAAGTGATATAGAAGGAAGATTAGTGAATTTAATTACTATGAAATAATTTGAGGGGGTAAAATGTTGTTTGGTTAAGTTTTGGGAATGGAAGAAAGGAGTTTGTTCACCTGTGTTATAATGATCAAATGTCCCAAATAATGTTCAAGTAATTAACTCTGTTAATTAATGCTCCCCTTAGATTGCTAAAGGTTGAGTACCCCCTCATTCATATCTAACTGCTCAGTGCACACTACAACTCTTACAATACTAACTCATTTTTTTCATTTTAGCTTTAAAATCTGCAACACCTCGTTCAGACCACCAATTATTGGAGAACCCACCATTCTATCAGTAGTCATCTTGGGATTAGTGCTTCTGTTTTGCTCCTGTTGAGGGAAGGCCACCATATTTCCTGGAGACTGCTGATCACCAGAAAGCCTGATAACTGCTTCATAGGTGCCAGCTTAGAATTTGTGCTTATATTTTGGCCCTGTTAAGAGAAGGAGCAGAGTCTTGATTCCTGACTGTCTCTGAACGGGCAGTAGGTATCTATGTGGGACCTTCCTGATACGCCTGGTTGTTATTCAAGGCTTTTACCAGGAAAAGGTTACAACAAGTCTACAGACCCATGCATCATCTGGGGCAAGACTGCTGATCATTAAAGAACCTGTGGCCTGCTTCTCATGTTGGAATTGGTTCTACTGTTTTGCTTCTGGAGGGAAAAGAATTAAAAGGGCATTGTATCTCAGCAGTGTAAAGCTGTGCTGAAACCAGCACCAGTATTAGCCAGGTAGTAGCAGGCAGTAGCTAATCAGGTAAATCCCCTTGTTTCATCATTCTTGACTAAGCTAATTCTTTCTTTTCAGTAGGTACTGCTTGCTTAGCTGATGTCTAACCTAACTTCAGAATATCTCCTTAAGTACTTCAGCCATAAATCATCACGGTCAACTTTAATAGTTTCCTCTCACATGTTTGGCAGTGCCCTACACAGACGCAGGCACCCTGAGTTGACATTTTTCTTGTAAAAGCACCCTTGAAATTTCACCAATTTACTAGTTTGCAGTGACAAGCATTACCCTAAAGTTGCTAATCAGATACTCCTGACACTATTTTATATTCTCACCGCAACAGTTTAATGAAGAAAAAAAAGGACTGCCGCCATGGACATGAATTTAACCACTATCTACGTTACTAGCTTGGTGGATATGGGCATCCCAAGGCAATGTAGAAATTGCCTTATGTTTACTGACAAGCAGCTAATTCTCAAACAAACTGATAAGGTATGTGAGAGATGTATTTACACAATGTCACTGGAGCAAAGCTCTCACATAAAAGCACATACAATGTCAATCAGGTTGTCAGAAGTACAGACACTGTACACATAACATACAGTTCAAAGCAGACACATAGACCAACATATGCTGAGGCAATACTGTAGCTAGGGTGGAGCAAGAGGGGCAACTGTCCTGGGTGAAAAGTGTAGGGAGTGCGATAAGCCAATCCCACTCTTTCTAATGCAATATTAGTTTTTAAAGCTGGTACTGCATTTGTGATCAAACCAGAGCACTGTAGTGCTCCATGTGTGGTCTAAACTGTAGCAACTGCTTGCTACATTGTAGCAAGCAGTTCAATACTTGTTTTTTTTTTTTACTTAAATCAGAGTACTGCAGAATAAACTGTAGCAATTGTTTGCTACAGTTTAAAGAAGACATTTTTTATTTGTTTTAAATTAAAACAGGAGCACCATACCCATCAATGCAGGTAAGGTATAAACAATAGCAAACAATTTGTTGCAGTTTAAAATAAGACAATATATATATATATATATATATATATATATATATATATATATATATATATATATATATATTTTTTTTAAATAAAATAAGTTGAATGAGGTTTAGGGGTAGGGCACAGAAACGGGACCTGAATGGATGGGCAGGAAGGGTATGTTGTGCATCTGGCCACCTGGTTGGTGTGCCAGCAAATGGAACGTTTGTTTTATTTTTTATTTGTTTTGCTCTTCACTTGAAGAAGGTGATTGGGTGCTGGTTCATAATACTGGCCCATGCTACTTTTGTGCTGAGGCACTTAAATGTAGCCTTCCTAAACTCCAAAGACCTACTAGATGAAGTAAACATAACAAATATCTTAGCAGTCCTGAATGCATTCTTTCAAAACAACACCAACATCAACATATACAGCCACATAGGTTCATAGGTTCTTACAAGGCTATCTGCCCTAGGGCATTTATAAGCCTAGCCAGAGTGTGTGTGGCTTACACCACCCCTTAGGATGAGAATACTACGCCCATTTAGGGTTTAGTTTACTGTGCCTCTGTCTAGTAGTGACACAGAGATGACCCCCGGGGTAAACCTACGATCTCCCATCCACTCGTCAAGATTTCTCTTGAATAGAGTTAGTGAGGGGCTCTGCCTAACATGGACTGGGATTTTGTTCCAGAGTGTAGGGAGCGTCTGGGTTATGAATCTGTCCCTCCAGCATGTCCTATTTATTTCTGTGTTGAGGTTCAAGTCTCTTGCTCTCGTGGTTCTGATGGATTTGGATTTTCTGAGGTGGAGCATGTCCATTAATTCCGGATTGGATATGGCCTTGTACGTCAGGCACAGATCACCTCTGAGTAGGCGGTATGTGACTGAATAGAGCTGGAGTTTCTTCAGCCGGGCAGCATATGACATATGTTTGAGACCCTTTATCCTCTTGGTGAGGAACTTTTGGGGTCTTTCCAACTGCTGCAGGTGTCGGGTAAGATACATCCCAAATGGGGCATTGTACTCAATCATTGGCCTGATAAGAGAAGAGTACAGGGGCACAATGACCTCTCTTGATCTAGATGTGAATCCCTTCATGATAAGGTGGGCAATATAGAAGGTCCTCCTAACCACTTTGGCAATGTGAGTGTCAAATGAGAGGTTACTGTCAACTTGGTTCCCTGATTACCTCTTCCGTATTTAATGGATTACCACCTATGTGGTAATTTGTGGGTACCTTGTTTTTCCCAAAGGGTATGACTATACATTTTTTGGTGTTCAGCTTAAGGCCATGGCTCTGGCACCAATTATCCGTTTCTATGAGACCTCTCTGAAGGATGCTTGTGTCCGCTGGAGTATCAATTATGGCACCCAGTTTGCAGTCATCTGCGAACTTTGTCAGCCACAATCCTCCTATTTTTGCCTGCACCTCGGAAAAATAAATGCCTAACAAGAGGGGTCCCAGGACTGAGCCCTGTGGGACACTGCTTGTGACCGGCTTAGAGTCTGACATGGCTCCAGCAACTCTGACCCTGTGGGTTCTGTCCTTGAGCCAGTTTGCAACCCATCTTGTGACATATGGGTTTACATTTAAGCTGGTGAGTTTGTCTATGATGCCCAAGTGGGGTATTGTGTCGAAGGCTTTTGCAAGGTCAAGGTAGGCTGTGTGAACTGCCTTACCCTCATCAATGGCCTTAGTGACTGTTTCAAAAAAGTCGACCAAGTTCAAAAGGCAGGATCTGCCCTTGACAAAGCCAAATTGGGTAGGATCCAATGTCTGTAGGTCCACAATGTCTTTGTTTATGAGTTCCATAATGATCCTCTCCATTGCTTTGCAGACCAGGCTCGTCAAGCTTATGGGGCGGTAATTTCCAGGGTCCATAGAAGCACCGCCTTTGTGGAGTGGGACCACTGTTGCCGTACACCACTCTTTGGGTACGTATCCTGTAGTAAGGCTAAGATTAAACAGTGGCCTTATGTGTGGGTTTAGTCCCTCTTGGAGTTCATGTAGCACACAGCCCGGGACACCGTCCGGTCCCATTGATGCTGTGTTTTTAGCTTTAGAGAGGGCGGCTCTCACCTGGGCATCTGAGATGTTAGGGAGGCTACACTCTGCTGGAATAGATATTTCTCCTGTTGTGGGTGGGGGGGATGGGGAGGAGAAATTTGCACTGAACTTGTCTGCCAGAATGTTGGCAATGTCTGTGGGTTCAGCGTATTTTGTGTCATTTTGGACTAACTCTGAGCATATCTGGGAGTTTCCACCCAGGTTTCTAACATAGCTAAAGTAGGCCTTATGATTGTCTTTTGCGATTTTTCTCTCAAAGTTGGCCTTTGATGATTTTATGAGTGATCGTAGTTTTTTGCTAGTACTGATCAGAGATGCCTTCCCTTTTAGGGATTTTGCTCTGTCATGTAGTAGCTTCCTCCTCCTGTTGTAAAGTTTGTTTATGGCTGGGGTCCACCAGACCGGGAGCCTGCCTTTGGGGGAATGGGTCTTGGTTTTATTTGGGATTGCATGATCCGTGCATTCTTGAAGGTGCTCGTAGAAGGCATTTGTAAAGGATTCAGCAGTGTGGGTTGTGGTTTCCACTGGCCCAGGGGCCTTGAAGGATACCACTTCAGTCTTAAGAAGTGTGAAGTTGGCTTTTGAGAAGTTCTTCACTGTGGTCTTTTGTGCAGGGGGTGGGGGCGGGATGTGGATTTCCAGTGAGATTAATTTATGGTCTGATCTCACCAATGAGGGATATACTTCTGGTGTAGAGCATTTTGTCCCCATGTTTGTGATGATCAGGTCTAGTATATTATCTCCTCTTGTGGGAATGGTGACTAGTTGTTCCATCGCATTTGAGTTTATAAATTCTAGGAACCTTTGGGCTAGGGTATTTGGGCTTGAGTAATGTTCCCAGTCTATGTTTGGGTAGTTGAAGTCTCCCAATATGATGGTATTTGGAGAGACATTCGTACTCTCCACTGTCTTCGGGAAGGCTGTGTGGGGTTCCTGAGTTTGAGAGGGTGGTCTGTAGCATGCTACAAACTGTAGGGCAGTTTTGCCTATGGTTAGTTGCACCTAGATGGTCTCCGATGCTTCGTGCGTTGCCACTAACCTGGAGGTGTGGGTATCTTTGATGAATATGGACACTCCCCCTCCATTTGTGGTTCGGTCCAAGTTTTGGGGCCGGAAAGCATGATATGAGGTAAAACCTGATAGTGCTGGGGTGCTCTCAGGAGCCTTGAACCAGGTTTCAGTCACTGCACAGACATCGATGTTCTCCATACTGAGGAGGGCTTCGAGAGCATGCATCTTGAGGTTTAGACTTCTGGCATTGAGCAGCATTACCCTTAGTTTTTTTCCACTTGTGTTTTCTAGGGAGGTAGGTTTGTCATTTGAGCCTTGCCTAAAAAAGACACTATGGGGGTGGCAAGTGCATTGGCCAATATCCGGAAGCCCAGGGGTGACAGGTGCAAGCCATCCCTTGCGAAGCAGTGTGGCTTGTCAAGCATGTCATCCCAAGCAGACAGACATTGGATCCCCTTAGAATGACACCAGTAATTAAGCCAATTTTTAAAACTGATCATGTCATGGAACCTCTACTTCTAAGTCCATAAAGCAAGCCACCACACTATCCAACATTCTGGTCAGTGGAGACTCCATTGTGAGACACACTAATAACTCTCTCACAAGGCTGAGTAAGAAAAAAGTCAGAAAGTCACAGTCAGTTGCTTTTCAGAGGCCAGGATCTGCCACATTACTTATGTACAGTATAACACAGTCATAGTCCATGTGGGTTTAAATGAACTGATACATACCTCGCTAAACTATATGAAGAGAGACATCATTGAGGTTTCAGAATGTGTGTTCCAGGCAGGTATGAGCCTAGCATTAAGCAGTATTTCACTTTCTCCAAGGATGATTCCACAATACAAACAGAAGATGACTGCTTTTAATAACTGGCTTAGCTTCTGGTGTCATTCTAAGGGCGTGCAAAATTTATCAGTATGGAAGAAGATCTTCAACAGACCACTCTGCTTTGCCAGGGATGGTCTGCTTCTCTCCACTCTAGGCTTTCAAATATTAGCTAGAACACTATCCTCCCCAATAATGCCTTTTTTAGGCTATTCAGACAAAGTGCTATCAGCATAGACAATCAAAACTAAGAAAATCTAAAGGTGTTACTGCTCAATGCTAGGAATCTAAACAAGGAACTCCACTCCCTACAAGCTCTCCTCATCCTGGAGAATGCAAACATCTGTGCAGTCACTGAGACATGGTTTAAAGCCACAGACAGCACCACTGGCAGTACAAGACAATAATGCCTTCCACACATTTAGACCAGTTACTAAACAACAGGGACAAAAGATGGAGGTGTTTCATTTTACATCAAAAATAAATATACCTTAAGACTGATCAAAACAGGGCAATGCCCCAAAAAAAATTTTCTTTCCACATCCAAAATCCCATAACAGGGGGAAAA